>NC_057800.1:754045777-754128162 GCF_018294505.1 Triticum aestivum
ACTTATAGATATACAACCCCATTGTAATACATTGAGATAGAAACTAATAAATTATTGGAATGTGTCATAATATTGGTTTTCTCAATTTCACGATGAAACAAAATGTAAAATTCATTGTCAATAGCGACACAAACTAAACAAATAATATAGTTTTTGAAACACTTATTTTTGTTTTAGCACAAAATGTATTTGTAGTGATAAATATAAGAAAAAATAGCTTCATTAAAAAAATGTAGCTTAATATATTTTAGCTGTTAATGTTGCTAGTTATACCAAAACATAATATCAATCAAAATAACGTACAATGATAGCTAGAAGACTTACGGTGAGATAAAAAAGTTTAGTACAATCAGTTTCCATTCTTGTTCTGATATTTCACATTATTGGTATTTAATGAACTAGGGATTGTAGTCGAACGAATATATGATCCTAATCCGAAAGAATTTGTAAGTCCAAGGAAGATGGATATCAAATTGCAGTCCATACTCTTGGAGCTTTCGACTCCTGACCTAGATTTCGGATAAACCGTAACACGACAGATCACCATTGTACACATCGTCAGATGAAATCACCCAGCTTTACCCGGGGGCTTCATTTAGAGTGGCTAATCATAATATAATAGACCATGATGGCGCGCGTTGCCGCACCCGTCCATTTTTACAATATAATGATAGTGAATTGAGAAATATATGAATACATACAAATGTAAGTTATTATGAGTTAATCAAAAGTATCCACAAATCCTAAGTATAAGGGTCACTTGTTTTTACCAATCACCATGATGAGTATATACACTCTTGATTTCAGACCAGTAAGATGGCATAACAACTATATTAGTTAGTTAATTACAAAAATCTAATGGATCATTTATCTTTTTCTGAAGATCTGGAACTTATGGTTACTTCATGATCTCGCTAATTCTCATCGCCATGAAAAATTCTGGAAACAAAATAGCTTTATATACATACCTTCTAATTATAATAGCATATATCAGCCGAGACTTAAACGAGTGACACGGGAAAATGATTAATTCACTTTTCAAGTTAGAAAAAAGTGAAATGTATCCTTGAATATTAACTTGAATTTGCATAAACATGACTAATCATGCAGATCGCTACAATACATTACACTAAGTATTAGCATATATACATATAGTCGATCTAAGAAGACAGGGGCTTCTATGCATGTCTCAAATTATGGCACTGCCCTGCTAGCAAGCAGAATGAAAACTTGTGAAATTGACACATGGGTGACAGAAATGTCTCAAATTATGGGTCTACATAAAGAAATTTATATTTTATTTCTTCAGTAAGCGCATAGTTTTATGACAATTTTCGTATAGGAAGAGACAAAGACATCATAGAAAACTTACTTTTCTTGTTGTAGAGGACAACAATGGTGGAATACTATGAAACAAAGACTTGCTATAGTCCTATAGACAAGTATGTAGTAACCGAAGGGACTGTTATGAAGACAAAGACAAATATTTCTTATACAAAGCAAATATGTTGAATGCTTTTGATAGTTGTGGTCCTTCATTGTTTGCTTGATCCAACTATCTCGTAAAATCTGTACGTTGTTTTTACTCTTCATAACTACACAAACACAAACACAATCGGTCATAAATTAAATCAAAATGATAGAATCAGCATGTCATGTCTAATTTGTGGTACCATTTTATGAGGATAAAACAAGAGATTGTTGCCCCTAACTAATTCCATCTATATCAAGAAATTGCTGCAGCCTAAATCCTAGCGCGAACAAATATTATCACATAGAATAAATGAACGAAGGACCGACTAACCAAAAAATTTCTTGCCAATTGTCAAATGGGGTGAAGTACTCCTATAAACAATGCTCTTCCTTCTGTATATAGTGATGTTACTCTTCTTTGGTTAACAAAGGGTTCACAGGGTTGAGAAACATCGAGGAGGGCCTCAACTTGAAGTGTCACATAGAGAACAAGGAGAACCAAGTAAGCGGAGTTAACGGCACCATATCCATGTTGCCAAACTATAACTTCCGCTAGGAATTCTTCAAACGCAGAGAGTGATCTCCAATTACACTTCCGTTGGGCATTATCCTCCATAGAAGAGACCATAGGAAGAATAGTTGTGGAACAACTTGGCAATAATTTCAGGACTTTAACTCCTCTCAAGGTGAACTGAGCACAAGTGAGCATAGCTTCACATCCTTTGGCGCGATCAGAGCTGAAGCTAGAAGACAATATAGATGAACCGGTTGCACAAGATAAAAATGCCATTCAATAGTCATCAGTTCAGTGTACTCGTCGAATAGGAGGTCCGTGGACAAAAGTCCAGCTTCCCAATTAAGCATTGAAGTTAAAACCTCACTGGTACCACAAAACTGGCTGTAAGCTTCAAAAATTGTACTGGCCAGTTGCACATATTTATTATGCGTGCACCATTTCTTAAGCATCTGGAATAGATCATCTTGCTTTAAGTGATCTTGTCGCCAAGAATTAATTAAAGGAAGCAAAAAACATTCTGCACCAATGGACAAAATGTCAACTTCATGAGTCCTATGCCAAATAGCCATGCATGTCTCACGGGAAGCTGTATTGGCATGCTTGCTGAAGAACGAAGGCCATGGTGTTGGTCGGATCACCTGTCCTTGTGCCTTCTGACCCATTATCAGATCCGACATGAGCACGACTGTCAACAAGTAGGCAGCATCGGCAGAGCTTTTGAACAAACAACTGGTGGGTATCATCGTGATGAGCTTAAATTCAGGAATCACTTTCTATGGCAGGGCTGGCATACTCCATAGGACCATGGACACTGACATGGGGTCGTAGTCATCCCTACCACGAGCCAGATCACCCATTGAGAAGAAGGCGGGCGTTGGTGCAGCGACATGGACGATGTCGATGTCGAGGTCCTCGTCGCACACGGCAGGGGAGGCAAGCACGACAGGTGCAGCGACATGGACGGTGTCAATGTCGAGGTCCTCGCTGCACACGGCAGGGGAGGCAAGCACGACAAGTGCAGCGACATGGAAGATGTCATTGCAATTCAGACACTCTGTCGAGCGCATGGTCGGTGTCGGAGCAGCAAGCTTGCTCGCATCGATGTTGTTGTCCTGTTCTCCATGGCCGTAGCCATCGCCACACTCCTCGGCGCATATCGCCTCATCCTGCATGATCTCTTCCTCCCTTATCCGAGCAAGACACGATGCTCTGGTGATGCTAGACGGACATTGCGACTGCACGACTGCTTGAATATCCTTGTGCAGCCCCTCGATGTACTGGTGGACGAAGCACTTGATGCTTAGGTTGGGGTTGATATCCAGCACGTGTTGTACGCATTCCCAGAACGATGTCGTGTACTCGACCACGGTTGCGGTCTGCTTCTGTTCGAGCAGCGAGCACAACTGAAGGTTGTACTCTGGCGACACGTACTGGATGTCGAGGAGGCAGGCACGCTCGTAGATGCATCGGCCATGCATGGCGAGAGCCCGTGCTGCCGCACTTCTTGATTGAAGTTGAACCACCACCTCCACATGGTGGACTCTCTAGAACACGGAAATCTTCACCACGCCATACACTATAAACACCTGCTGCACCGTATCCTCACTGATCAGGTAATACACATGGTGCATAGTGACATGGAGAACGCCGCCGGTGAACACCTCTTGCTTGCTCGACATTTTGTCGAACACCTAATGGGCAGGAAGTGGCTCGTGATTGTTTTCTTGTCTATGTGTTGGGGTTTGAATGTCGATGTCCCTCCACTCCAAGACGATCCAACCTAGCCCAGGGATTTTGTGCGACTCACGAAAGCGAACCGCACCCAGGGAAGTGGGTGTTACGAATCTGGCGAGAGAGTTGAGGAACACACAGCAAAAGCAAAATTTTGAGGAAATTTTGGGGCTCTGATTACCAAATTGTCACGACCCGATCGTGGAATGGATCGAGATTGGACAAATCACCTGAGTACCTTGGTAGTTTGGGATAATTCGGGGAGAATTAGGGTGAGGAATCAGAGAAGGGGCTGAAGAACAAGAGAGAACGGGAGGTGGGAAATCCTCAGAGTTCATTCATCTGCCACATGAGTCCCTTGGGGGTTACAAGCCTGGTACATATACACCTCGTATGACACACACACTGTTACCCGTTGGCCCATCTCAAGGCCCAGGTCCATTTTACAAACCATATGGTAAAGCCCACAGAGGGAGTGTTACACGCGAGTCCTTCCTCTGTCTCGCCACCCCAACCTGTCAGCAGCCGGCACCGCCTAAGGTTGTCGGCCTTGCTCCTCTGCCCCGCCGGCGCCGCACCAGAAGCTCAAGGTGAGCTTGTGCACATGCACAACCCCTCCCCATCTCCATTCAGTTCATGTTACATGCAGTCAGACCATTTGGTTCAGATTTTTGGATGTGCAGATGAGGCCATTTGGTTCAGATTTTAGGATGGCCAGATGAGTCCCTTTGGTTCATATTTTTGGATGTACCCTGTACCAATTTCTATATGACATAGTTGAGGTAGTCCCTCTACCATTTTAAATATGTTCAGATGACATAGTTTAGGTAGTCTCCCACACTGTTTTTTTTCATGTTCATAAATTCAGGTGACATGGATGAGGTTCAGATTTATATATGAGAGCGTACAATCTTTTTAGAGGAAGTAGTTGTTGTACAGATTTATAAATGAGTGCATACAATCTTTTTTAGCACACACAGTGACATGAACTTCTATATAGAATTGTCCAACATGGTTGCTGAATGGAACATTGAGAATACAAGGATTGTCACCGAGTTGTTTGTCAAGCAAGTGAGAGCTGGAAATAGGCCAAATACTCACTTGACCTCGAATGCATATGATGAGGTGGGGAGGGAATTCAAACTAATAACAGGGCTGGAGTACATCAATGACCAATTGAAGAACAAATGGGACAAACTGAGAGGTGAATACAGCATATTCAAGAAACTTAAGTTGAAGGAGACAGGAGCGGGATGGGACATAGAGCGTAACACTGTGAAACAAGATGCGGAGTGGTGGAAGAAGGCAAAGATAGTGAGTTTTCATCCTCATGTTGTGCATACCATATCTTTCTTCTCTTTAATTGTTGTTAACAAATGCTATCTTCATTGTATATTTACAGGACATTCCAGGTTGTTACAAGTTCAGGAAGCATGGACTTCGCAATGAAGAGAACTTGCGCACATGGACTTCGCAATGAAGAGAACTTGCGCATCATGTTTGCAGACATCACAAGTGACGGTTCCGATCACTGGAATCCGACTTGTGGCATCCCCCCCCCCACTTCCACCGCACTAATATCAAGTGCCATAAATCTTGAGCAAATAGAAGATGTTGATCTGTTGGAGGATACCCAAGAGACACCATCTCATGTTACGCCAAAGGTTAATAAGAGGCTTGGAAAGATCATTTGTGATACAAACAAGAAACCCAAGACCGCACAAGTCATGCAAGAGCAGATTATAGTGATTGGGGACATTTGTAAGCAATCACACCCGACATTTTAGTCGTTCTTTAAGCACGATGACACCACCTCTGTTGCATCTATTTTGAAAGAAGCAATCACTTGTGGTGCAATAGAAGGTAGTGATGAGCACTTCATTGCCTCTGAGCTTTTCATCAAAAGAGAGCAAAGGGAGATATTGCTAAGCATGAGTGCTGAAACTCGTTTGGGTTGGCTCAAGAGGAAGTTCAGCGTCAAGTACGGGAACTAGTTGTTTCCAATTTATGTCATATATGTGATGGTTGCTTATGTCCTATGGTACTGAACCATTTCGTATCCTATGTGTGAGGTTGAACAATATTAAGTACTCACTGTTGAACAATTATTTCCTATAAGGCTTGTAATTACTGATTGGATAATATTTATGAAGTGGAGTTTCATCTTTATATTTCTTACTCACCATGCTAACCTTTGTTAGTTAATTCATTGGTTGTGTATGTGCAGATGTCATCTGATAGTGACAGTGATGATGAAAAATATTATGAAATGAAGAAAAGAATGGTTTGTGCCCATGCACAAGAAATGAACATCATGTATCTGAGTGAATCAACCATATTTGAGAAGTATTGTGACAGTTGGGTGATGAAGGCCGATCCTAGGACATCTATCTTGAGTGGATTTGGATGGTTGCAGGAGACTATCAGTACACTGGGAGAGACCTTCACCATACTTAGAATGAAGGCAACAGTATTCTTTGAACTTCATGACTTGTTGAAGGATAAGTATGGGCTGAGCCATTCCCCTTTTTTTAGTAGTTATGAGTCTCTTGCTATGTTCTTGTGGACCTTGGGGGGCTGTGAATCAAATATATAGAAGAATCCAAAATCGTTTCAAGCATTCCACCGATACAATCCATCGTAAATTCCATGAAGTACTACTTTGTGTGGTGAAGATGTCAGCTGACTACATCAAGCCTAAGGACCCAAGTTTTAGGACCGTGCATCCAAGGATTCGGAATGACAAAAGGGCTTATCCACACTTGAAAGACTGCATTGGTGCAATAGATGGGACTAACATTAGGGCTTCTATTCCCGATGAGGTACATCAGAAGAACAGGAGCAATAACTCAAAATGTGATGGCAATATGTGACTTCGATATGCATTTCACGTATGCTAATATTGGTCAACCTGGTTCTATGCATGACACAACTGTGCTATATACCGCAATGCATATGGATAAGGCCACCTTTCCCCATCCTCCAAAGGGTAAGCATTCATATATAGCCTCTTTCATGTTTCGAGCTTTAGTTATGATTACATTTGGTTGAGGTGCGTCAATGGAAAAGTGTATTGTTCATTCTTGTGAGGTGTTGCTTCTTCCAGCTTCGGACTCACTCATATATTTGTTAGCATCCTTAATTTTTCAATTCACATGCCAAATGCACCAAAGCAATGCCAACTGGCGCACATTTAGGGAAGGAGAGAGAGAGATAGCATTGCTGAGATGGCGGTCGTAGACAGAAAAAGGGAGGAACTATTTATTATAACACAATGATGCGTACAGAAGTACCCGAGGGATCTTTAGTTAACCCACTTGAAATAAAGGACATTGACATATAATAATAACAACTGAAAATAAAGGAAAGAAAATACGGGGACTCTCAGAAAGCACAAAGCGGATAACCTAGGTGTATGATGAGTTGTGTTCCTCTTCCTCTTTGGCATGCCTCAGTTAGTACCGCAGATCAGGTTAGCCTGAGCATGGCAGATCTGATAAGTGGGAGTGGGCTTGTAGGTCGTGAAGCAGGCCTTATACTCATCGTTGTAGCAGGCGACTGAGGCCATCGTGGTCATCAGCAGCTGTGCGGCGAACAGGGCCAGCATGAGAAGTGCGGCCATCTTAAGCATGGAGCTGGAAGCCATTGCAAGAGTGGACGGCTCGAAGCTCTAGCTGCAAACTGCAAGTGTTTTCTGGTGGCTTGGGTTGATCTGAGTGCTTGCTAGCATGGCCTCCTATTTATAGGCACAAGCGCTGCTTAGTTGGTCTTCCTTTGCCATGTATGATCCCACTCGATCTCACCGATAATACATACTGGAGATTATATTCCGTCCCTGCATCGATCATCCCATGCACGCATCATGATCATAGTTGACTTGGGAGATTCCCCATGCACGTGGCATGTCTCAAGCCAGCTGGTTGCATCTACGCTCAACTCCTACTTTACTACTTAGATAATCCTCGTGTATGCGCCATGCACTGAGTTCTAAAAATGCCGAAAGGTGCGACTAGTCTCAGACTTTAGTACACCTGAGTTTGCAAAAACATGAAAAATCGTTATAAAACAATATCGAAAAAATCTGAAATTTTGAGACAACAAACTTTGTCAAACGTTTGAGCTTCTTGCAAAATTTCAGCCAAAAATAACATCCGAGGAGCCATCACAAAAAAAACAAAACAAATCACTCTCAAACAGTGCACAAAACTTTGTACATTGATTTTTATTCTCCTCTGAATGTACATACTACCACCCTAGCACCCAGATTCAACAATACACATCTTGCTAGCCTTATGTTTGGGCAATTCCGAAGGGGCCAACTCTCATGTAAGATGTAGCGCCACCATATCCTTGAAACCACATATTTGAATTAAAATCACAGAGGTTCTGACTAAAAATCAGAGAGTGCACCATCCATAGTTGACTTCGAAGTTGCCCCATGCATGCGCGCATGTGGCATATCTCAAGCCAGCTGGTTGCATCTACACTCTACTCGTACTTTAGTAGTTAGATAATCCTGGTGTGTGCCATGCAGTGAGTTCTAAATGTACTATGAACCTAGCACCGAATTTCTAGAATACTGAAGCAATCCAAAAACAGTAGAACTGCACCGATTACTGCTGTTACGATCCCACGAGAGCATCTTGATCCCGTATTAATCAGTACACGGTCTCGCGATTTAACGCCATTATCTTCTGTCATGTTTGACCGCCACCGGCCCTTCACTAGTAAAAAACAGGGCTTTGGTTTGTGTATGTGTATGTATGCTTCAATATTCAGAGATGATATGTCAGTTCTTCTTGCTATCGCTGCACACAAGCTAGGCCAAGACGTGCTACTAACAAGTATATTTGTTATCATTTTTATAAATTCAGAACATATTTTTTAACCCATGAATATCTACTAAGCCCTAACACACCTTGGGGATGGCCCCTGCCTTACTCCGCAGCCACGGCAAGAAAGCACCGGAGTGCTCGTTCGCCCTTAACCTGCGGGTGGCAAATTTGATTCCATCGGCATTCAGCAAAGGAGGTGTAAATCGAGTCGCTGCTGCTGGGAGTGGAAATGGGGGATTTCTTCCTCTCTTCACTCTTTGCGGTGAACCCTAGCTCACCTTGGGGATGGAGGCCGCGGCGGGCTGGCGGTAGGTGGGAAGAGCAGGGGCGCCGGCGAGGGCGAGACGCCGGCGCACCACTCCCGCCGCCATCCTCCTACTCTGCTTCTGCTTCAGTTGAGCAGTACAACAAACAGAGCGACGAGATTCCGGAAACAGAACGAGGTGCTGCGCAAAAATATCATTTTTCATAAGGACGAATTTCTACACACGTCAAGGGTGTGCTTGTTTAAGCTCATTAGTGGCTTCTATGGCTTCTCCTGCCAAGAAGCTCGAGCCGAAACAAAGGGCCATTTTTTGTGTCGGCTCCACGCAGCCCAAACTCAAAGTGCTCCAAAAAATGGTCCAAAAGCTGTAGCTCAGATTTTGGGCTTCTTCTAGCGGGAGCTGGCTCCAAATTTCCAAGAGACAACTTTACCTTCTCACTAATGTTCATTATATGCACAAATTGCCACTGGCCGGTAACTATATGTTGCTTCTCCCCTCGACTGCCCACCCCCACGATTGCTATGGTTCACTGTTCCCCTTCGTCGCCGCTGCCACCCGTGCCATGATACATGCACTTAAAATTGCCGTGGTTCATACAAAAAATAATTTTTTTCATGATCAAGGTACTAGAATTGCCATCATTAAAAATTAAAATTGTCATGCTCTACAAACTAAAATTGCCAGATGGCTACTTTTTGTTTAAGCACTACGGCAACTACAGTTTAAACATCATGGCAACTTTTGGGCAAATTTTTTTTTCGTCGAAACATACCAACTTGGGTTCTAGTGTTGAAGATCTCGTCGAGACGGATTTAATGGTGAAAACGGGATTGTTAATTCGATTTTTTAATTAGGAGATAAAACATTTTTAAGCCGAAAACCAAAAAGGTTCCTGCTTATGTCATCTGTTCACACGTAGCAAAATGAGTGGAGATAGAGGCGTGTGGACGATGTGCAACATGCCACACATGTGGGCCTTAGTTTTTTCGAAAAGAAAAAAGAAACAGCAGATACTGGAAAAGCTCTGCTTGCACGGTCTTGTCGCTTTGGAGCGGAGTTCCTCCTCGACTGTCTGCACGCAGTCGACGGCACTCAGCTGATGTATGTGCTCATCTTCCGGGCCTAACATACCTATGGCCGTGAGCTCGCCTTTCTATGCAGCAGCAAATGGCTTCTCGACGTTGTGATCGCGCTGCTCTGCCGGCGAGTCGCCTGGAGCATTTGTGGTCGCTTGACACGGGTGCATGTCGTCCATCCGCAGGAGCCGGTTCGCCACCCATGGCAACGACAAGACTAAAAGCAATGACTTGGTTACCAATGG
The DNA here is from genome assembly GCF_018294505.1 of Triticum aestivum. Classification (NCBI taxonomy): domain Eukaryota; kingdom Viridiplantae; phylum Streptophyta; class Magnoliopsida; order Poales; family Poaceae; genus Triticum; species Triticum aestivum. The sequence continues at coordinate 754,055,921 of NC_057800.1, forward strand.
CAATGACCAAACTAAAAGAAACGTGTTGGCCACCAATGGCAACGGTAAGACTAAAAGCAACAACTTGGCCACCAATGGCAAGCAAGCAGGAATTGATTCAGTTTTCCTTTCTTCTTGCAATTATTTTGATCACTCTCTTAAGGAGCGGACCCAAGCCCGCAGGTGTGTGCAAGGTTTCCGAGAGCAAGGCAGTGAAAGCCGGACTCGATCGAGATCTTGGATCTTGGTCCGCACTCGAATCTTCAAATTTCCTTCTTCGTGACCATTTGGGAGGGGTTGCATTTTGATCACTCTCTTCAGGAGCGGACCCAAGCGTGCTAACAGTCGAGAGGAATAGTGTACTAACAGGAACATTGCCGTGCTTTGTGGGCCGGAAATTGGGGAATATTATAACGACGTCAACCTCCCGAGCTTCCACCACGCCGTGTACATCCAGCCGAGGTCGTCCCAGAGCTCCATCCGCCTCCGACTCGGATAGGGGAAGAGGGGAAAACCGATATGTTGTCCGTCCAGTTCCCTGAGCTCGAAAGCCCGACACTCTCGAGTTGCAGCATCGACCTTGCTCCCGTGCTGCCCATGCTCGCATGTGCTCCACCTCGACGTCAGACCATTCCTCGACAAGAGCTTTGTCGTCATGGTCCACTCGGCATCGCTGGAGACGCTTGACGTGCAGGTGTCTGCCAATCTTTCTCCTGGCCGTTTGACCAGAAGGAGTACAAATTCAAAAAAAAATCAAACAAATGTAAAACCTTCGCGCTTAGTTTTTGTTCGTGTAAGGTAGCATGTATAAAAAAATTGAGGTTATTTCGTGATGGTCGAAAAAATCTCTTTCTTACAAAAACTGGTTTAAGTCAGCCCTTTACTTAGCTGATTAGTGCTAAGTACAGCCACTTCGATTGCTGGTTTTTAAATAGTTATAAGCCTATCTATAGTGCTAATGGTGCTATTAGTGTCCACTTACCTTATGTTCTGCTTACTTTGCCGGTTACTTGTTTTCTTTCATTTCATCATGTTCATGCCGATCCGTCCGGTCACGCCGGCCGGACCAAGTTCCTCGGCGTGGCCCGACAATCTGGCGGCAAGTTCGGGGCAAGGATCGACTCCAATGCTGGGAGGTCGCTCGGCGCTTTCGACACTGCAAAAGAGGCCGCCAGAGCGTACGACGCCGCGACTTGTCGAGCTGCACAGTGGCCAAGGTAGCATGACCCTTGTTTGGGAACCTCCCTGAGCTCTCCTTCCGTGACGAGGCTGTCGTAGGCGGCAGTCGGTCTTCGTCAGATGAGGTGTTGTTGTCGGTGGTGTAAGGACCGATGACGAGATATTGGTCCAACGAAGAGGGGGCTAGCATGGCTGATGCCGGTGACTCAAGTGTGACCGTGCAGAAATCACAACACAGGGAGCACGTTACAATTTGTGAAAATTCCTTGGTAATCCTATTTATGACCAGAATGGCACCGTATACAACAAATTTGGGATGATTTGGAGATGGTCGAAAAAATCACTTACTTAGGGACGGGCCGTTTGGTCTGCTTAAGCCAGTTTTTGTAAGAGAGTGATTTTGTCAAACTCCTCCAAATCAACTCAAATTTTGGACTACCACGCCAACAGAAAGCCATAAGGATGGCAACAATTAATCTAGTTGGCAAAAATATTTGCTAGCATAGGTTGGAGAGTACGACAACAGTAATAGAAGTAGCACATTACATGACCATACATCAGGAGCGACATTAGCTAAGAAAGGGCAGTTCTAAGAATCGAAGCACAGTTCAAAAACCAAAATAAACCTAAGTTCAGCAAGCAGAAAGTCTCTAGTCCGGTACTGTTTTCAGCTTGGTGTAGAGCGCTCGCGAAGAAGCCGCCACCTCGTCAGCCGCTCTACAATCGCCTTGTTTGCTTACCAGTCTCCAGCCCCTGCAGGAATAGAAGCATGTCTAGTGAGGTACATACGTTGTGTTTGGATGTCTGTATTGGAGAGCTCCGTATTCAATTTAACTGAAATTCCAATTCGGTGAGGAAACTGAAATGGCAGGAATACGAATTCGCATGTTTGGTTGTTCACTGAATTGACCCTTGAAATGCCTCTAAGGTTTCAATACCAAATCCTGTCTGGATGAAAAACTTTGGAATTGCATAACTACATTAGCACGAAGGTTATACCTTGTTCTACATGACTCAAAACTGAAATGTATTCACATGTCACTATAACTGAATGATTAAGTAGCAGTAAAAATTATTAAATATTATGGAATGAATCACAACAAGACGAACGGTCACACAACAACAATCTTCTCTTATTAACATAACAAAAATTCTAGGAGATACACCATCAAGATGGCATGCCGATTTTATCTGTGGCATAAGTACAGACTCAGATATGATAGTTCCAAACAATAGTTTAGCCTCAAATATTCATAGATGGTTGTCATTGTTAGCTTAATTGTGGCAGTGGTTTTGGTCATCGCCATCATGTCCATAAGGCCCTGTACAACGGCAGTTGCTTAGACAGCTGCCTGAGAAAAAACCGGATTTTTTTTTCCTTGAGACTGGATTACACGGGTGCACAGAAAGGAGCCGGAAGCAAACTTTTGCTTCGGTGCCAGCCCGGTGCTTGGACAATAACTACTCCCTTCAAGTCAGTGCATCCATCGGCAGAGGAAAAAAAAGAGCACAGCTAGCACCCCACACCAACCACTCTGTTGAAATTTTGCTAGTAGGCCTTTGGCCCAAAGCCCAACTAAAATTCTAAAATTCTCTTGACCCATTTATGCACACATGTGAGTGGACTGAGTGAGGCTAAAGTTTAGTCCCACCTCATAAGTTGATAGAGAGCTGCACCTCTTTATAAGGTGAGCTCTTCTACCACTTGTATGAGCATGAGAAGAGAAGACCTACACGCGCGCTCCTCCTCCTCGCACGCCGCGCCGCGGGTTGCGGGATTGAGCCGAGCCGAGGACAGAGCTATGCACGTTGTCTATATTTTTGCTGCTCAGGAAAAATTAATGAGTCACTAATTAATAATTAATGTACGCATTAATTACTGAACAGTTTCCGATTCTTTTGGATCGTGACGACTCGGACGTGGGGTTTACTCCCACGACCTACCCGACCCGCACTATATAGTCAGGCAGACGTCTACCCTAGCCGCCGCCGCTTCGTATGGTTTCTCACCACCGTTCCAGATCATTGCGCCGCCAAGCAAGTCTTCTCCATCCCTCCGTTCGGCGTGCACCGGGAGAAGGGACAGCAGGCCTCCGGAACCCCGCCTCTCGTGATCCTGTACGGGAGAGGGGCGATCAGGTTTTTGGGGAGCGCACTCGCGCGACTGCTGGCAGCGACGACTTCGCGAACGACGACTTCTTCCCCGACCTCGGCAACCTCATCCTCGACGACATGGGCGACAACGTCAACGCCGGCGGTGCTGCACCCGCTGCACCGTATGTTATTCTATCCTTCTTGTACGAGATCGTGGTAGAATTCATGTTTCTAGTATGTGCCCTAGATGTGATCTGTTCATCTACTATGCTAGTTCGCATGATTAGTTTAATCTCTGCTATTGTTGTCATGATCTATTTCCTATTTATTCGGATTAAATCTCGTAGTAATTTGCTCATATTTCCAACAATCCAAAAACCTGATTATAGGCAATTTACTCCGAGTGGTTTTGCTGCGCATCTGAAGCCGCCTGCCTTTAAGGGGGCGTAATATAAGAGGTGGCGCACGAGAGCAGTCTACTGGTTTCAGACCATGGGCTGCTATGACGCCACCAAGGGCAAGCCTGAGGGCGATCTTAATCCAACACAGCTGGAAGCTTTTGAGAAGATCGATACTCTCTTTAAAGGCGCTCTTCTAAGTGTTCTTGATGACTCCATTGTGGATTCATATATGTCGTTCGACAACAGCAAGGACATGTGGGCTGCGCTCGAGGCCAAGTTTGGTGCCTCGGATGCCGGCAGCGAGTTGTACGTCATGGAGCAATTCTATGACTATAAGATGACTGATGAGCGCCCTGTTGTACAGCAGGCTCATGAGATACAGTCGCTCACAAAAGAACTTGAGTACTTCAAGTGTGTGTTGCCGGACAAATTTGTTGCCGGAGACATCATTGCCAAGCTTCCACCTTTGTGGAACAATTTTGCTACTTCCCTGAAACACAAGAGACTGGAGTTTTCCGTTGCGGATCTCATTGGTAGTCTTGATGTTGAAGGGAAGGCGAGAGCAAAGGACACACGTGCTCGAGTTGCTGAGGGAGGTTCTAGTGCCCACATGGTACAGAAGAAGAACTTCCAGCCCAACAAGTTCAAAAACAACAAGAACAAAACTTAGGGCAAAGGCAAGTTTGATACAAAGAACAAGCCATCACATTCTACCAACTTCAAGAAGAATTCTCTTAAGAAGGGGAAGGGACTGTGTCATGTCTGCGGTGATCCTAATCACCGGGCTCTGAAGTTTCCTAACCGTATTGAGGAGCGCGAACATGAGAAGAGCGGCAAGTCCGCTAATGTTGTCATCGGTGATACTGATATGAAGGAATCAGGGTACGGTATTTTTCCTACCATCCTTTCAGTATTCCAATCTCCTGATTGGTTAATTGATACTCGTGCCAATGTACATGTTTGTGCTGATGCCTCCATGTTTTCTTCTTACCAGGCAACAGGGACTTCACCCGTGCTGATGGGGAACGGGTCACATGCCATCGTTCGAGGTGTTGGTACGGTTGATCTGAAGTTTACTTCGGGGAAGACCTTGCGTCTGAAGAACGTTCATCATGTGTCGTCCATCAATAAAAATGTCGTTAGCGGTTCCCGTTTATGTCGAGATGGTTTTAAGTTCGTTTTTGAATCCAATAAATTTGTAATTTCTAAGTGTGGACAATTTGTTGGAAAAGGCTATGAGTGCGGAGGCTTGTTTCGCCTATCTTTGTCAGATATTTGCACTAAAGTTATTAATAATGTTTGCCACAATAATGAGTCTGATATTTGGCATTCACGACTTTGTCATATTAACTTTGGTTGCATGACGCGGCTAGCCAATATGAATTGAATTCCGAAAATCTCTATTGTCAAAGGCTCCAAGTGCCAAGTATGTGTGCAAGCTAAGCAACCTCGCAAGTCCCATAAGACTGCAGAGGCAAGAGACTTGGCGCCACTAGAGCTTATACATTCTGATCTTTGTGAGATGAATGGTGTGTTGACAAAAGGTGGAAAGAGATACTTCATGACATTGATTGATGACTCCACTAGATATTGTTATGTGTATCTTCTGAAATCAAAATATGAGGCTTTAACTTTCTTCAAAAACTATAAAGCTGAGGCAGAGAACCAACTTGATCGAAAAATTAAATGGCTTAGGTCTGATCGTGGTGGAGAGTATTTTTCCAATGAATTTGATTTGTTTTGTGCGGAACATAGTATAATCCATGAGAGGACGCCTCCCTACTCACCCTAGTCAAATGGGGTAGCCGAAAGAAAGAACTGAACTCTAACTGATATGGTTAACACCATGTTAGACACTTCGGGTCTATCCAAGGAATGGTGGGGTGAGGCGCTAATGACTGCGTGTCATGTCCTAAACCGAGTTCCCACAAAGCATAAGACCATGACTACATTTGAGGAATGGGAAAGGAAAAGGTTGAAACTCTCTTACCTACGTACTTGGGGTTGTTTGGCGAAAGTCAATATACCAATTCCCAAGAAGCGCAAGCTTGGACCAAAAACCGTGGATTGTGTTCTTCTGGGCTATGCTTTTCATAGCATCGGCTATAATTTTTGATAATAAAATCTGAGGTATCCGACATGCATGTTGGTACGATTATGGAGTCGAATGATGCAACTTTCTTTGAGGACATATTTCCTATGAAGGAGATGTCGAGGTCATCAAATCAGGAGATACCTACTCCATCTAGTGAGGAATTCGCTGTAATTCCTGAACCCACTATTGCGATGGAACACGTTGAGAATCCTGTTGAGGGTGACAATGGAACTCCTGTGAGGAGTAAGAGACAGAGGACTGCAAAGTCATTTGGTGATGATTTCATTGTGTACCTCGTGGATGACACACCTAGGACTATTTCAGAAGCCTATGCATCTCCTGATGCTGACTACTGGAAGGAAGCTGTACGTAGTGAGATGGATTCCATCTTAGCTAACGGTACCTGGGAGATCACTGACCGTCCTTATGGGTGCAAACCTGTAGGATGTAAGTGGGTGTTCAAGAAGAAGCTTAGACCTGATGGTACGATTGAAAAGTACAAGGCACGGCTTGTGGCCAAGGGTTATACCCAAAAAGAAGGTGAAGACTTCTTTGATACTTACTCACCCGTGGCTAGACTGACCACAATTCGGGTGCTACTATCACTGGTTGCTTCACATGGTCTTCTCGTACATCAAATGGACGTTAAGACAGCTTTCCTCAATGGAGAGTTGAAGGAGGAAATTTACATGGATCAGACAGATGGTTTTGTAGTACCTGGTCAGGAAGGAAAGGTGTGCAAGTTATTAAAGTCTTTATATAGCCTTAAACAAGCTCCTAAAGAGTGGCATGAGAAGTTCGAAAGAACATTAACTGCTGCCGACTTTGTAGTAAACGATGGTAACAAGTGCGTGTACTATCGCTATGGTGGGGGCGAAGGAGTTATTCTTTGTCTGTATGTCGACGACATATTAATCTTTGGAACCAAACTTAATTTAATCAAGGAGGTTAAGGATTTTTTATCTCGCTGTTTTGAGATGAAGGATCTAGGAGTAGCTGATGTTATCTTAAACATCAAGATGTTGAGAGATGAAAATGGTGGGATCACACTACTTTAGTCTCACTATGTGGAAAAGGTCTTGAGTCATTTTGGGTATAGCGACTGCACGCCTTCTCCAACTCCATGTGATGCTAGTGTGTTGCTTCGAAAGAATTGCCGGATTGCTAGAGATCAACTGAGGTATTCTCATATTATTGGCTCGCTTATGTATTTGGCGAGTGCCACGAGGCCTGATATCTCTTTTGCTGTGAGCAAGCTGAGTCGGTTTGTGTCAAAACCGGGAGATGATCATTGGCATGCGCTTGAGAGAGTTATGTGCTATTTGAAAGGCACCGCGAGCTATGGGATTCACTACACCGGGTATCCAAGGGTACTGGAGGGTTATAGTGACTCAAACTGGATATCTGATGCTGATGAGATTAAGGCCACAAGTGGTTATGTTTTTACACTTGGTGGTGGTGCTGTTTCTTGGAAGTCTTGCAAGCAGACCATCTTAACGAGGTCAACTATGGAAGCAGAACTCACAGCATTAGACACTTCCACTGTTGAAGCAGAGTGGCTTCGTGAACTCTTGATGGACTTACCTATGGTTGAAAAGCCAATACCCCCTATCCTGATGAACTGTGATAATCAAACTGTGATCGTCAAGATAAACAGTTCGAAGGACAATATGAAGTCCTCAAGACATGTGAAGAGGAGACTAAAATCTGTCAGAAAATTAAGGAACTCCGGAGTTATTACGTTGGATTATATTCAAACGTCGAAAAACTTGGCAGATCCCTTCACAAAGTTTCTATCACGTAATGTGATAGATAATGCATTGATGGAGATGGGTTTGAGACCCACCGCATGAGTTGTCCATAGTCTTAACCCACTGTATGTGATCGGAGATCCCGTGAAGTAGAAGTGGGAGACAAGCTGTTGGTCAGCTGAGAGGAGAGTATCCCTATATTAACTATCCCACTCCATGAAGATGCAATACTCTCCTGATCTGCATGGCAGGTTGATACTTATATTAATGTGTTCCAAGTGGCTTATTCGGGTAAGCAGAGATGTTGTCCTGCAGAACATCTTCTGAGGAACACACCTATATGAATTTGACTGTTAACGTCGCAGTCTGTGAGAATTGGGTGTTCTCTAATAAATTCATGAAAAGGCCCTGGAGTACGACGTATACGCTCCACCCACGGGGAAGCCTTGCGGCAGCCCAGTATCGGTCAAGAATTTGTGTGGAACTAGTCTCGCAGAAAACTTGTAGTTCAAGGCATAGTCCACTATTCAAGTTGTGATCTAGTGTAAAATAAACCTCTAAGTGGAAGTTCAACTTCACAGTCTCCACTAAGCACCGGTATATAAACAATGTTTTGGAACTAAATGATGAGATGTGCCAATGAGACTTTGTGGGGGATTGTTCAAATTTTGCTAGTAGGCCTTTGGCCCAAAGCCCAACTAAAATTATGAAATTCTCTTGGCCCATTCATGCACACATGTGAGTGGAGTGAGTGAGGCTAAAGTTTAGTCCCACCTCATAAGTTGAGAGAGAGCTGCACCTCTTTATAAGGTGAGCTCTTCTACCACTTGTATGAGCATGAGAAGAGGAGACCTACACGCACACTCCTCCTTCTCGCTCGCGTCGCCACGCCACGCCTCGTCAGGACGCGCCGCGGGATTGAGCCGAGCCGAGGATAGAGCTATGCACGTTGTCTATATTTTTGTTGCTCGGGAAAAATTAATGAGTCATTAATTAATAATTAACGAACGCATTAATTACTGAACAGTTTCCGATTCTTTTGGATCGTGACGACTCAGACGTGGGGTTTACTCCCACGACCTACCCGACCCGCACTATATAGTCAGGCAGACGTCTACCCTAGACGCCGCCGCGTCGTATGGTTTCTCACCACCGTTCCAGATCATTGCGCCGCCAAGCAAGTCTTCTCCATCCCTCCTTTCGGCGTGCACCGGGAGAAGGGACAGCAGGCGTCCGCAACCCCGCCTCTCGTGATCCTGTACGGGAAAGGGGCGATCAGGTTTTTGGGGAGCGCACTCGCGCGACTGCTGGCAGCGACGACTTCGCGAACGACGACTTCTTCCCTGACCTCGGCAACCTCATCCTCGACGACATGGGCGACAACGTCAACGCCGGCGGTGCTGCACCCGCTGCACCGTATGTTATTCTATCCTTCTTGTTCGAGATCGTGGTAGAATTCATGTTTCTAGTATGTGCCCTAGATGTGATCCGTTCATCTACTATGCTAGTTTGCATGATTAGTTTAATCTCTGCTATTGCTGTCATGATCTATTTCCTATTTATTCGGATTAAATCTCGTAGTAATTTGCTCATATTTCCAACACACTCTACATTGTGGAGCAACAAAATTACCGAGAAGCAACTCAACTAGCACCGGCGGACTGGCACCTGCGTTGTACAAGGCCTTAGGGTTTGCTATGTTCCCAATAACTTCAAGCTGCGGAAATAAACTTGCAATTTCAAAGCTCAGAAACATGGAGGCAATACATGATTTAGCATCTTGTTCAAAAATAGTTCTCACAAGGAGAAGCAACTTATGTCAACAGAAGATACCAAACATAAATAGGAAAACCTATTGTCTTCCTCGAAAAACTGAGACCATTTCAACTTTACTGCTCAACCACCAATATGTTTATTCTTCCGAGACACAAGGTAAGCTTCCGATGATAGTATGAACATAAAGTATACAAATAAGGCACACACCTTTAACAAATAAAAAAAAGGAAAGCAGGGCTCTCCACTGCTACCCCCCCCCCCATCTTCTGAACACATTTTACCTTTAAATATACAAAGGGTGACGTTGAAGAAAATTATCTAGCACATACAGAAACTTATGGGAAACATCTCCAATCATGCATAGACACAAATCACATACGGAAAAGTTTCACGCATCAAACAATGATGGAGGAGGTGCCGGATAGGAATGATTGGACCAATGGATGGGGGCGGGCGGATGGAGACGGGATTGGATGGCGGTCGCTGCCGCCGCTCGACGGGGTGGTGGTTGTCGTCGAGCATCCTCTCGTCCATCTACCGACCGGGATGGGGATGGTGACCAGCCTCCATGGTGGTCATCGCTATAGGTGGAGACCGGGAGCGCAGTGATGCAGAAGGGGGTAGAGCAATCACTACTGGAATCAGGGATTTTGCCGTCTGCCAGTTCTTTGTCGTCTTCTTGCAGACGGAAAAGAAGGTCTTTGCCATCAGCTACCAAACAACAGACAGCAAAGAAATGGAAGACCGCAAAGAAGGTCTTTGCCATCTGTCATTTCTTTGTCATCTGCTAGCAGATGGCAAAGAATCTTTGTCATCTGCCAGCGGATGGCAAAGAGGTGCTGGTGGGGTCCACTGGATGCCAGTACACTTCAATGGTCCATCCCCCTTCTTTGACGTCTGCTGGCAGATGGCAAAGAGGGGGGCTATCTTTTTTTGTGGGTAAAAAACCGTTGCCCACCTCCGGCCCTACCTCTATCAGACCACAACGCCCGCCCCCAAATCACGACCAATCCCCACCCGTGTCCTCCACCAGATCCGCCGCCGCTCCCAAACCTTGCCACCGCCGCCCTCGTCGCCCCCAGACCTTACCATCGCCAGCGAGCAGCGGCCTTTGGCTCGATTAGACCACTGCTGGTGTAGCTCCCCACCACCGCAGCTCCTCTGCCGCCCACAAATCCCCTGGAATACAAGCCGCCGCCGCCCCCAACCATCCCATTGCCCACCGCCTCCCTCCAACGAAATCACTGCCGTCAGCACCCCCCATCGCGGCAGACCCTTGCCCCCTCCGCCGCCCCAACAACCACCCCAATGCTGCCGACCACTGCCACGTCGCCCCACTCCAAAGTGACGTCGCCGAGCAGCTGATCGATGTGAAACACCACCGTCATCGCCGAGCTACTCCACCAGCGGCTACCATCCTCCATGGAACGCCTTCCTCGCCACAAACCTACTCCTGCGCTTCCTCCCCGAGCAGGCCTCCCCGCAAGCTTCGCCGAGCACCAAGCTGCGGGTCCGCCTCCTTCACACGCGCCCGAAGCAGAAGACCGTCAACCCTCCTCTCCCGTGAGCAGCTCTGCCTCCTCAACATCCTTTCCCTGGACAACACTGCCTCTTTGACAGGTGAGATTTCGTTGGCATTTCGTTGTCTTTTTTATTCTGAATGTGCAGCTACGCAATGTGTAGAAGTGTAATAATGTTGAAAAGTAGCAGCATTGAATTATTCCGGCAGTTAGTACAAATCATCATTTTTAATTGCTTTGATCTAATAACAGTGAAAACTATGAGCAAAACACATTTGAATGTTCTTTGCTTGTCTAAAAATGAACACTACTACTTTTAGTACCCCTTCAGATCAAAGGGCAGGGACCATTGGTGATTAATAACTACGTACCTTAATTAGAACTGTTGACACCTAACTAAGTTGCTTAGTTGAGCTTTGGAGTTCATTTTAGTTTGAGATGAAAGAAAACTAATTATTTTAAGTCTTTGTTTATTTAGTTGATACCACAAAGTAGTACATCCATTTTATGTGCTGGAGTATAGAGAGAAGGGGATTATTGTGTTCGGTCTGGTATATGAAGAGAGATGGGGGTTATTGTCATTTACTTCAGTTAGGTTCAGTTAGGAATACCTAAAGATTTTAGTGCTAATAACGTTATTCCAGTACATAACTAATTTGAGAGTGACCAAATTTGTGGTCATACACTCTGCATTCTCAACATCAAGCTACTCTAATTCTAGGACAACTAATTTGTGGCCATACACTAAGGTTCTAGAGTATAACATCAGTGTAGTTTCTCTACATACGCAGGCAAGCTCCAATTCTAGGAGGACTAATTTGAACTTTGAATGAGTTTAACAAAACAAGCTAGCATGAGTATAACTTGTTGAGAAAAATAGTCGTACTAGTAAACTTTCAAGTTTACATCGCTGGTTAGCATTCTTTCTTAAACATGGATGCCTAGCTGTGTTCTAAAGAGTATAAGGCCATGCTTGGAATGGATGTATCTTGATATGGAGGTGTATAATTTACACGTGTAACTTACTAGCCACTGTGCAAATTCCAGCCAGAAATGAAACGACATGCTCAGGCGTGTATTTTTTTACAAGGATATTTAAAAGAGAAAAGATGATCCAAACAGGGCCTAAAATGCATTGCTACTGGGAGTAGTTTCGGTCAAATGCTACTCTGGTATTGCTTAGGAGTATTTGTAGCGTTCTAGAGCGACCAGTAGATAGCCTATTTCTTTCTATTGATATGGACAATATCTTATCTAGCCAAAGTTCCCTCCTTACAAAATCTCCTTGTAACTCAGACGACTAGAATAGTGTTGTTCACTGAATAGATTCTGTTTAGCTTGTCTTTTGTTTTTGTTTTGACTTTGTGAAACTTGCTAACTATGGATGAAACTATGTAATATTAATGAAACTATGTATATGTATGGATGAAACTTGCTACTATTGGTAACATGTGTTGGATATGCTATATTGGTACTATGTATGGATGAAACTTGCTACTATGTATATATATGTGTGTTTGATTTTCTGTGAAAATGAATGGATATAAGAAGAAACAGAATTAATGCCTATTTGGTCTCTTTGCCATCTGCCAGCAGATAGCAAAGAGCTTGCAGTCTTTGCCGTCTACCAGCAGACATCAAAGAGCATATCTTTGCCGTCTGCCAGCAGAAAGCAAAGAGCCATGACCTTTATCGTCCGCCAGCAGACGGCAAAGTGCCCTTTGCCGTCGCTAGTTCAGCCGGACGTTTTGCCGTCTGCTGGCTGACAGCAAAGGCCTTTGCCATCCGGGATCTATGCCTTTGTCATCCGCCATGGCGGACGGCAAAGAAGCTGATTCCAGTAGTGAATAGGGACCGGGGATGGGGAGGAGAGGAAGAGATGGGGGAGGAACAGACCTGTGCCACCACTGAGCGCCATGATGGGCCGCCGCCGCACTGTAGTTAGGTCTCCCCAAGATCCCCTCTCGTCGCCCTTTTCTTTTCTTGGTGGCTGGTGTCGAAGGGGTATGTTTTGCGGGACACTAGCAATTCAGAGGAAAATGGAGCGGGAGGGAGCTTTACGTGGGATGCAAAACAACTTGGAATTGGCTGATGTTTCCACTATGAATTCGGTGTCCAGCCAAACACCTGTATTGAGGTGAGATGATTACCAATTCTATTTCCTGGACATGAATGGGGACATCCAAACGCAGTGTAAGCAACATTGACAAAGTTCAGCCTAACTTTTGTGGTTTTGCTTGCGCATGATTTTGGCCAATGTGCATACTCTTAAAAATAGCTCAAGATAGATAGCATTACCATGGACTTGCACTAAACCAGCGAGCGACTCCTGGCCCTTCTTAATCTCATTTGTGACAGATGCCCTTTTTGCATTTAAATTGTCCTCTAAAAGAGCAAAATCGTTCTTACTTTCATTGGACAACTTCTCCTTGATATACTTAATCATGTTGGCTTCTTCTTGATGTGCATTAGATACCTTAAGCTCTAATTCAGAGAACCAATTCAAAGTCACCTCACCAGGCAGAAAAATTAAAACTTTAGCATCAATAAGAGTTTTTATACTTAGGTTGTCCAGGAGTTATTTTCAGATGATGATCGTGCCGATATGCTTGCATTAGCCACAGTATGCTCAAGGCTCGCCACCTCTCCCACTTGGTAATCCCCCTTGTATACCGTTTGATCTAATGGCTTGACCAGCAAAAGGGGTTCACATGAAAATATTGGTAAGCCAGATTTGAAATTCAAAGGTGCACGCACAATCGGTATGACATCTTACTTTCTTCGATAATTCAAGCAAGTCCTTAACATCCAATGTATTCAAATCAGCTTGTGTGATATGATTTGTGTGCGGAAACCGTTTATCCCTTACCACTAGAGTCATGAGGTCATAAAATATGTCCTGCATGAAAAACAAGAGTCCATCAGAAAAGCAGAAAATCATTAAATATCCCTTGCTCACTTGAAAGGACATCACTCACCTTTTCCGAGCAGGCCCAGTCCTGGTCTTGGCCACTAGAGTTTTCTTCGGTGATATCTTCTTATTCCAAAAGGAAGAGTTGGCCTGCATTTTTTTGGTAAAGTTAAAAGAAATTTGAGTGGCAGAAGAAAGAGCAGATAGAGTAAAAGTTTGAATAATTACTTGCTGGAGGAGACGGGTTAAGAGTATAAAAGGGCCTCAACCCTATTCTGTTGCAAGCCTTTTGAGGTTCTCCGAGGAGCTTTTTTACAATGTCACCGATCTCTTTTTTAGTCAGATCTCCTTGACTACAGTGTTGGGGATCTTTCAAATCACGAGTTTAGTTGCACATTAAACCATTGCGCTGGCTTAAGGGCAATATTTTCCAAGAGACCCAACACCGGTTCAAATCGACTCCGTTTAAATCGACTTCGGATATATACCGGCGACTTGAGCGTGTTCTTCGACAGTAATACGACCAGGAAGTTCATCCGAGGTGTTTAAACGTGTGGGCCTGTAACCCGGCAAGGGTTTCTCCTCTGCCGGAGCTGTGTTCTTGAAATAGAACCATGTCTTATTCCAGCCTTTGGGATGGCTTGGTGCCGGGGTACTGATCCACAGGCACCTATGGGACCGGCGGGCCGGGTCCCTTTCGGTTCGGCGGGGGCGGAGCTCGTGCAAAGAGCAGATCGAGGCGAAGCACACGAGCAGTTTACCCAGGTTCGGGCCGCACGGATGCATAAAACCCTACTCATGCTTTGTGAATTGTATTGAGTTCTTGCTCGGGAGCATGGAGTGCTACAGTACACACCAGCAGCTAACGAGACCAAGCGTGAGTGTTCTCTGAACTAGCTAACCAGCTCCCTCCCCTCTACGTTGTGCATGGGCCTCCTTTTATATGCTCAAGGGGTCACCGACAGGTGGCAACGTAGACAAGGGTAAAAATGGAAAGGTGCTGCGGTAGGTACACCTACCTGCTATAGTGTATCATACCTAACCCTGACGGCAGGGGACAAGGGCATTAAATGCCCGTCTGCGTCGCCTAAATAGTGTAAAAGGGACCGTCATGGACGCCACTGCTCGCCACAATGGCAATCTTGTCAGTGCCGCTTGCCACCACGCACCCCTGGCTGCACAGCCTCCCGCCACGTATGCCTGGAAGGGTCCCGGAGCGACACATTGGTGGATGCACTGGAGTGCGGGCACAGAGTGGTGGCTTGCCGCGGCAAGCGCCTTGCCGCGGTCGTTGTCTTGTCGTGTCCGGGAACTCGTTGCTCACCGGGCCTTGCCGGGACGCAAGGCGCGTCGCGGCAAGTTCCTTGAGGTGCCTTGGTTGGCCTTCCCGGCAAGCTCCTCCTGCCGGGGTCTTGTGGTGCCTTGGTTGTCCTTCCCGGCAAGCTCCTCTTGCCGGGGTCTTGTCTCCTTGGCTTGGATACTTTGTTCTTGAATGGCTCCAAAGGAACCACAGAGGACCTTGGCGGTCACCCGGCAAGCCTTGCCGCGGGACGCTGCGACTGCCAGTGCACAAGTTCGGGATACTAGGGTACCCCTACTCTAGTACACCCACAGGAGCCCCCGGGCCTGGGCCATACACGGTGCCGAGCGCTGTTGGGCCAGGCCCAAAACAGGGCATGGGCACGCGCGGCCTAGGTTATGTCGTATCTCTCTCCGTATCCACCGCGCCCTCCCCGAACGGCACGCGTTGAATGCGGTGTCGTGGGAGATATCGTGGGTGGTTTCTTTATTCGGAAATGCAGAACATCCGCCCCCTCCCTCCTTACAAGCAGGGGAAACAGGGGAAGTCCGCCCACTCGCCCGTTGCTGCTTCCAATCTCAGAAATCTCCGCCGCTCCCTCGTCTTCCCAAAGCCGAAAGAGAGCGGAGCTCTGCCCCCCACCGCCACCAACACCACCAACGCCGTCGACCTCCTCCACTACTTCCGCCATGGCTCCAAAAGCCGACAAGGGGAAGGTCGTGAAGTCGACCGAGGCGCAGCGGCTTGCGGCGCTGCGGAAGGAGCGGGTGGTCTCCCCCCCCCCAAGCTTGCCACGAAGGAGCTGAGGGAGAACTACTACCTCTTCTGGTCGAGGAAGACACGAGCGCATATCATGAACACCTACGGATTCCACCTCCTTGACTTCACCCCCAATGCCGTTCTGACCATGGCATTTTTCGCACATCTCTGCGAAAACTTTGTTAGAGTCCACCCCAGTGTAGCCCTCTTTCGCCATTTCTTCATACCCCGAGTAGAGAGAGGAGAGCCTCTATCCGGCGGGATCGCCTGGATCTCAAGGGCCGGCAAGAAGGAAACTTATTTGGAGGGAGAGTTCCGCGGCAAGTGGGAGGAGTGGAGAGCAGATTGGTGCTGGATTGACAAGGAGAACCCGCAGCCATTCACCACCCGGCGCCAAACCCCAGTAGCACGCGGCAGCGATTGGAGTGACGTGGCCCCGGAAGACGACAGGCTGAAGATTGCCGTCACGAGGATCCTGCGCCTCAGGCTTGCCGGGCTTACTGTAGGCGCTGTTGGCGCAGACTTTCTTCGCCGCCGCATCGCCCCCCTGCAGGAACGGGGGAGGCCCACTTGGGAGTTCAAGAATGCGGCAGACATCATGAGGCTGCGGCCGGGCCTCAATTTTAACTTCACAATTCTGGAGCTCAACGCGATGCTGCAGGAGTTGTTCAAGTATGACCCCCAACATCCCGAAGTTTTTAGGTTGCTGGGGGGCGTCGTTCCGCTGTGCAACAATTCCTCGCTCGACCGCATCCGTGCAATGATGCCGGAGTGCGACTTGCATGGAATTGTGCCAACTTGGCAGGAGCCTGCAGACGACGTCGTGCAGCAGTTCTTCGATGACTTGGTAGAAGTGCCAATCCGCTCCGACGAGAAGGATAGCCTCACCCGCGAAACCACGGATGCGGAGATGACGTGCATCGCCACTAGGCTGGAAGAGGCGGCGGCAGCCGCAGCCGCGGGCGAGTTTGGGTTCACCGTGGAGGAGGCAGATGCAGCGGAGGCGGCAAGCCGTGCCGAGCGAGGGGAGCCTGCCGGCAGGAAGGAGCTTGCTGGGCGTGACGCCGAGCCGAGCGAGCCCGCCAAGGACACGAGCGGCTCATTGGAAATTGACTCCTTTTCCTCCTCATCTTCGGGCAGCTCGCCGCAAGCAGAGCCTCCATCCCCACCAAGAAGGCGTCTCCGCAAGGCTGGTGAAGTAGCGGAGCGGCAAGCGGGTCAACAGTCGCCGCGCCGCGTGACACGCTCCACCGCGGCAAACACCGTTGCCGCGGGAGCGCCTCATGCTGCGACGGCAACTGGAGCGGGATCTAGCCGGACCACCGCTTCAGTTCTTGCCGCTGCTCACGCCGCGCCAGCAGCTGGAGCGGGGTCGTCCCAGACCACCGCCACTGCTCCCGCCAAGCGGCCAAGGGAGGCTTCTCCTCCGCCTCCTCACGCCGGGTGCACGCTGGACTTTGACTTCTCCGCGTTCAGCTCCGACGAGGAAGAAGAAGAGTAAGCTTCTCTTGCTGTACTTGTAGTTCTTCAATTCTTGCTATTTTTCTTGTATCTCATTTGCTTTTCTTTCTGAACTTGTTCCTCTTTAGGACTCTAGCCCAGAGAGCGGCAAAGAGAGCTAAGGTCCCGGTGATCGTCATCGAGGACGAGCCCACTGCGACAGCAGGTGGCGCGCCCGAGACAACCTTGCCGGAACCGGCGACTTTTCTCCAGAGCAGCCCCCAGCGTAAGTGTATGATTTACTTTCCGCTGCGAGGCGCGCACGTGTACTTGTCTTTGCTGATATCTGCTTGTTGATTTGTGTAGGAGCCGAGCAGCCCCACCAGGAGCCAAGGGAGAATCCCCCGACAAGGGAGAACTCTCCGACAAGGGAGGGCTTCCCGATAAGGGAGAAGTCTCCGTCAAGGGAGGGTTCTCCGGCAAGGGACAACACCAGTGGTCCCCCGACGGCGGAGACCACGACTGCAGAACCTGGTGCAGGTACTCCTCTTGCTTCAAAACTTCCCTTGGGTTCTTCTTCTTTTGATCTTCTTTTTGTTGGATTTTTGCTTGACTCTTCCCCCCTTTTCCGGCTGTAAGACCCATCCGCTGCAGAGCAGATGGAGACCGAGGTTGCCGCTGACGAAGCAGCCGGTGCTGGCGATCCCGCCGGCACAGAGGCCGCCAAGGCTGCCGCCGCAGCAACTGGCGAGGGGTCTGGCGATCGTAGTGATGGCCCAGAGGCCGCAGGAGTGCCAGGCGCTACGCCGACCGCTGACCCATCCGCCGAAGCCACTGCGCCAAGCTCCGAGGAGCCCCAGCCGGGCGTCTACTTGAAGGCTGGCGATGACGTCTTCATCAACCTCCCCTGGGCGTCAAGCTCCAGGGCGCCAGTCGAGGGAGAGACCTTCGACGGGGAGGTGCTCGCCTCCGCTGGGTTGACGGTGGTTGACGCGCCAAGCAGCAGCAACGAGCCTGAAGAGGAGCGGCTGCTGCGGAAGCTGGTGTCGCTCTATCGCGCGCGGCAAGCCAAGCTGGAATCCCGCGAGGCGCTTGTCGCGAAGGCGGGAGCAGACATCGAGAAGCGCACGGAAGAGCTCGGGGGTTTCCACCGGGAAGCCCTCCGGTCCCTGGTGGAGGAGCGGGAGCAGCTTGCCGAAGCGCAGAAGGTCTTCTTCCTCGAGAAGGCCGAAGTCGAAGAAGCGGCTTGCCGCTGTCAAGCTATCCGCGGAGGAGGGCGAGCTAGCGCAGCGGAAGGTCAATCTCGACGCCCATGAGAAGGAGCTTGCCGTGCGCGAGGAAAAACTTGGCGGAGCCCTTAAGCAGGCGGAGGACGCTGCCGCTGCCGCCGAGGCCGCCAAGAAAGAGCTGGAGACGAAGGTGGCGCAGCTGGAGGCCGATCTCGCCGAGAAGGGCAGAGAGCTCAGCGCCGCCAAGGACTCCAACACGGGTCTTGAGCTGAAGCTGACCGCTTTGACCAAGACTCTGGACGGCGCCAAGAAGCAGGAGGCGGCCTTGAAAGAAGAGATCAAGGCCGACAAGGCATTGCTGGAGAGTGTTGCCGCCACCCAAAATGCCTTCAGGGAAACTGTGGAGCACTGGACGGAGAGTCTTGTGAATGCTACCACAGACATTGACAGGGAGTTGGCGCAGCTGGGAATGGAAGATCTCGGGTATCCCTCCGACGAGAACCTCCAAGCCAGCGCCAAGCTCGTCTTGTTCTTCAAGGGCGTGGTGACAGCCCTCCAGCGACTCCGGGAGAGGATCCCCAAGCAGCTGGCCGACGAGTCACGCAAGATCTGCGCGGGAGCTCTCCAGAAAGTGTTGGTGAAGGTGGCCTTCCGCAATCCGGGCCTCAACCTCACCAACGTCCTCAAGACCCTGCGGCCGGATGCTGATCTGGAGGCGCTCAAGGCCCTTGTCGCACCCATTGTGGACAAGGTGAGTGGGATCAAGAGGATCGAAGACGGTCGCGTAGATTAGGCCACCCATTTCTTCTTTTCTTGTCGTTGTTTGTCATGTTATGAAAACAATCTATTAGAGCCGTGACAAGCTATCTTTGTAATATAACTCTATTCTGGGTAATGATTGCAATGTTATTCCCTTTACTTGATTCCTCCCTTTGTACGTTTTTGCCCTACGCTTTTAGGGAACTTGCCGGTGCAGGCACCTGAGCCGCGAGCGCTGAGTGTGGAACGTCAGCAGCCTGCTGGCGGTGCCTCTACCGGCAAGAAACCTTGTCGCAACTAGTTGCAGCTCACTTAAGTTGTTGAGCGGACTCGAAACAAAATGAGGGCGCAACTAGCTATGAGTTGGTTCCTCCGCGCACAGGTTTTCCATACAAAGTGCGGTCGTTCAAGGGAGATAACTTAAAAATTAAAAAATCTGATTGCTCAAACTTTGGCAACTTAGCTTTTCTGTTGTTTGCTTCCCGGCAAGGCGAAACTTTCTTGAACGACGCCTGGTTCATGCCATTATCTTCTCCTTTGCCCCTCGGCAAACTTGTGGACGAGGGAACCTTCCTTTCCTTGAGAAAAAAGAAAGAAGAGAAAATAAAGATATGGAGCCTTACGGCTCGTTATTGCTTACCTGGAGTAGGTGCTGCATAAAGTGCCAGATAACACATGCAAAAAATAGAAAGCATGAAATTGACAAAATGTGCGGAGCACATGAGCTTAACTTATGCACGGGGTCTGCGCCCGGCTTTGTACAAAGGATTACATGAACAGCGGCAAGACTTGTACAAAAGGTGGTTGCCGGAACAGGTTCCGGCAACCGCGCCTTATGGGTAAAACTTACGAAGATGCTCAATGTTCCAGGAGTTGCTCACCGGAATGGCATCTTCGGTCTCAAGGCGGACAGCGCCAGGCCTAGTGACTCGTTTCACCCGGTAAGGGCCTTCCCACTTCGGCGTCAACTTGTTGGAATTCTTGGCGGACTGAACACGCCGAAGAACAAGGTCGCCTTCCTCGAGACTTCTGGCATTAACTTTGCGGCCATGGTAGCGGCGCAAAGCTTGCTGGTAGCGAGCAGCTCGCACAGCAGCCTGAAGACGATCTTCCTCAAGGAGCAGCGCGTCATCTTGTCGCAGCTGCTCTTGCTCAAGCTCATCATAAGCGAGCACTCGAGGTGACCCGTATACGAGTTCCGTGGGGATAACTGCCTCTGCTCCATAGACTAGAGCGAAAGGTGTCTGGCCAGTGGCTCGATTTGGCGTCGTCCTGATCGACCAAAGAACCACTGGCAGCTCCTCGATCCAGTTTCTTCCGCACTTGTGCAGCCTGTCGAAAGTCCTGGTCGTGAGCCCGCGCAGCACTTCAGCATTTGCCCTCTCCACTTGACTGTTGCTTCTCGGATGAGCAACAGAAGCGAAGCATACCTTGGCGCCAAGATCTTGGACGTACTGCATGAAGGTGCGGCTCGTGAATTGCGTACCGTTGTCGGTGATTATCCTGTTAGGGATCCCGAAGCGGCAAACAATCGACCTGAAGAACTTGACTGCTAACTGTGTTGTCACCTTCCTCACTGGTTCCACTTCCGGCCACTTTGTGAACTTGTCGATTGCAACGTACAAGTACTCAAAGCCCCCGACTGCTCGGGGAAAGGGGCCGAGGATGTCGAGCCCCCAGACCGAAAATGGCCAGGATAAAGGGATCGTCTGGAGAGCTTGAGCTGGTTGGTGTATCTGCTTGGAATGGAACTGGCACGCTTCACACTTGGTTACTTGTGCAGTTGCATCCTGGAGGGCTGTCAGCCAAAAGAAACCTTGCCGGAATGCTTTGCCGACAAGTGCTCTTGCGCCAATGTGGTGTCCACATATGC
Source organism: Triticum aestivum (assembly GCF_018294505.1). Classification (NCBI taxonomy): domain Eukaryota; kingdom Viridiplantae; phylum Streptophyta; class Magnoliopsida; order Poales; family Poaceae; genus Triticum; species Triticum aestivum. The sequence continues at coordinate 754,076,987 of NC_057800.1, forward strand.
CTCCATGTATCTCTGCCAACAGCTTTTGTCCGTCTTCCCGGTGAATACACTTCAATTTCACACCGTTGAGTCTTCTTCTGTACAGTGTCTTGTCGACAAACTGGTACATACTTGACTGCCGGGCTACTCTTTCCGCTTCTTCTTGCTCTTCGGGAAGTTCTCATGTCTGAAGGAAACGGACAATCTGCTGCGCCCATGCTGGAGCTTGTGGCTCGACAACAAGGACTAAAGGCGAATCTGCTGCTGCAGGAACATCCGCTTCTATGGCGAGAACCTGCGGCTCTGCCGGAGCTTGACGTTCCCCGGCAAGCTTGCCGGAGCAAAACTTATCGGGAGCTTCTGCTTCAACGGAACAAACCCTAGAGTTTGCCGGAGCAGATTGCTCCTCAGCGCAAGGCAAATCTTTTGCTGCGGGAATGTCCGCTTCTACGGCGAGAACCTGCGGTTCTGCCGGAGCTTGACGTTCCCCGGCAAGCTTGCCGAAGTAAAACTTGCCGGGAGCTTCTGCTTCAACAGAACAAACCCTAGGGCTTGCCGGAGCACACTGCTCCTCAGCGCAAGGTAAATCGGTTGCTGCGGGAACGTCCTCTTCTACGGCGAGGACCTGCGGCTCTGCCGGAGCTTGACGTTCCCCAGCAAGCTTGCCGGAGCAAAACTTACCGGGAGCTTCTGCTTCAACGGAACAAACCCTAGGGCTTGCCGGAGCAGACTGCTCCTCAGCGCTCTTGGCGTTGATCTTGGGGACCTTCTTGGCGGCGGCTTCGAAAAGCTCTGCCGGCAAATAGTCACCAGAAATCAACTTCCTCTTCTTGCTCTGTCCAGTTGATGTCGTTACAGATGGTTGAGTCTGCTTGAGCACAAAGATCCCTGGTTCCACAGGTAACTTAAGTGCGGCGCACTTTGATAGGCCATCGGAAATGGCGTTCTGAGCTCTTGGAACATGCTCCATCTGAAGGCCATCAAAGTGCTCTTCTAGATTTCTCACTTCGTCGACGTAGGCTTCCATCAACGGACTCTGATAGCTCTTGTTCACTTGGCGGACAACAAGCTGCGAGTCACCCCTGACAATGAGCTTCTTGATCCCAAGGTCTGCCGCTATCCTGAGACCAGCAAGCAAGCCTTCATACTCTGCAGTATTGTTTGTCGCTTGCTCCTTGGGGAAGTGCATCTGGACTATGTACTTGAGGTGCTCTCCGGTGGGTGCGACAAGCAGCACGCCAGCGCTGGCGCCTTGCAGCGAAAAGGCACCATCAAAGTACATCAGCCACTCTTTGCTTGCTTCTTCGACGGGGATGCTCGTTTCTGGAATTTCTTCATCTGGTGTTGGCGTCCATTCTGCTATGAATTCTGCCAATGCTCTGCTTTGGATAGTTGAAGTACTCTCAAACTTAAGGCCAAAGCTTGACAGTTCCAGTGCCCACTCAACAATCCTGCATGTCGCTTCTGGATTCTGTAGTATCCTCTTCAGCGGAAAGCGAGTGACAACTGTGATCTCATGTGCTTGGAAGTAATGGCGCAGCTTTCTCGAGGCCATGAGAAGGCCGAAAAGCAATTTCTGCACGCCAGAGTACCTTGACCTAGCCCCCTGCAGAAGGGAACTGACAAAGTAAACTGGGCGCTACACCATTCTCTTCTGTACACCTCACGAGTCTGCGCAGATCCATCCTTGTCGGGACCAGAGCTTGTCGGGGAAGCCCCCTGCTTGTCGCTGGATGCGATTGCTGTGGTTGCTGGCTCGTCATCTGCCTCCCTCTCTGCTACTAATGCAGCACTAACCACTTGATTGGTTGCCGCTATATATAGCAGCAACTTCTCTTGTGGCTTAGGTGCGACAAGTGTTGGAGGGGAGGACAGGTATCTCTTCAAGTCTTGCAGCGCAGCCTCCGCTTCCGGAGTCCATTTCATTGGACCTGCCTTTTTCAATATTTTGAAAAATGGCAGGGCGCGCTCAGCAGACCTAGAGATAAACCTGCTGAGAGCAGCCACGCAACCGGCAAGTCTTTGTACATCCTTGACGTGCTTTGGTGCTTCAATCTGCTCAATGGCCTTGATCTTGTCGGGATTGGCTTCGATTCCCCGCTGAGACACGAAGAATCCGAGAAGCTTGCCGGAGGGGACTCCAAACACACACTTCTCGGGGTTGAGCTTGAGGTTGATCTTACGCAGATTTGCAAAAGTCTCGTCTAAATCTTGAATCAGAGTTGCCTTGTCCTTCCTCTTGACCACTATGTCATCCATGTAGGCTTCCACATTTCTGTGTATTTGCGGCTCAAGAGCGACATGGATTACTCTTGCAAACGTATGAAACAGTACGTGCCACATGGAGTAATGAATGCGGTCTTCTCCTCATCCTCTTCTCCCATGAAGATCTGATGGTATCCTGAGTATGCGTCAAGAAATGAAAGCAATTCACATCCGGCCGTGGAGTCAACAATCTGGTCAATGCGCGGCAAAGGAAATGGGTCTTTGGGACAAGCTTTGTTAACATCGGTAAAGTCGATACAAAATCTCCATTTCCCGTTCGCCTTGCGCACGACTACAGGATTGGCCAACCACGTAGGATGGAGCACTCCTCTGACAAGGCCTGCTGCTTCCAACTTCTTGATCTCTTCTGCAATGAATTCTTGGCGCTCCACTGCTTGCTTCCTGACCTTCTGCTTGACGGGCCGCGCATGAGGACAAACGGCAAGATGGTGCTCAATTACTTTCCTGGGAACACCGGGGATGTCAGACGGTTGCCACGCAAACACATCGACATTCACCCGCAGGAAAGCAATGAGCGCACTTTCCTATTTAGGGTCGAGAGTGGCGCTGATGGTGAAGGTACCACCAGTGTCGTCCTCCTTGGCGGACACCTTCTTCGTCTCTGGCGGAGCTGCCATTGTCTTCCTACACTTGCCGGTGGAGCTCGATGGTGCGTCCTCGACGGCAGCGCAGCACTCCGAGGAGGTGCGTTTGCCAGAGTGGGCATCAAAGCTCTTGCCGGATTTGGTCTTCTTCCCCCCGGGAGCTTCAACGGCAAGTGACCTACGGTCTGTTGCGGCTGCCGCTTCCCGGTAGATCTTGTTGGCGCAGATAAGAGCATCCTTCTTGTCACCGGGGACAGAAATGACGCTTATCGGGCCTGGCATCTTCAGCATGTTTTACGCGTAGTGAGAGGCTGCCATGAACTTGGCGAGTGCTGGACGGCCAAGTATCCCATTGTAAGGTAATGGAATATTGGCAACGTCAAAAGTGACCCTCTCAGTCCTGAAGTTCAGCTCATTGCCAAATGCAACTGGCAACATGACCTTTCCCTTCGGCTTGCTCCTTCCCGGGTTGATTCCTTGGAATGTGCCGGTCTCTTCAAGCTCGCTGTAAGGGATCTGGAGTTTCTGGAGTACAGTGGAGGAGATCAGGTTCAAGCCGGCCCCACCGTCAACTAGCATCTTAGTGACTTTGAGGTTGCGGATAGTTGGTGAAACCAACATCGGCAAGCACCCGACCGCAGTTGTGCGATCAGGGTGGTCCTCAATATCAAAGATGATAGGCGTGCTGGACCATTTCAGAAGCTTGCGTGACTCGACAGGTGGTTCCGCCAGGTTGACTTCCCGCACCCACTGCTTGAGTTGGCGGTGTGAAGTATGCAGAGAAGCACCGCCGTCGACGCACAAGACCTCTGTGGCTTTTTGGAACTCCTGCTCACTGGTCTCGACATCATCCATGTCTTCTTCGTCGTTGTCATCTTCATCCTTGTCGCGGACGCGGGGAGGTCTGTCTCCTTGCCGCGGCGTCCTCCCCGGCCGGCGCGCTTCTTATCGTATTCTCCAGCGCCTCCTTGGGCCCTCTCCTTGTCGCGTCGCTCGTATTCAGCCTTTTGCTGCTGGACAAGCTGCTCGACCTTCTTGCAGCTCCGGAGGTCATGACCCTTGGTGTGGTGAATCTTGCAATACTGCTTGTCGGCGACCGCCAAAGCCTGGCAGTTGGTGCATGCGGCAACGTCCTTGCCGGAGCTACCAACTTTGGCCTTCTTGGCGCCTCCTTCATTGCCGGACTGCTCAACGACTAGCACTTCTTTGCCTTTCTTCTTCCTGTTGTTCCGCCGCCGGTTTTTCTTTGCCGGGGCAGCATCCTCGCTGTCAGATCCTCCTGCTCCTGTATTCTCTCCGGGGAGTTTCCTCCCTTCTTCAGCACGTGCACACTTGTCGGCCAGGGCATACAGCTCACTGACATCCCTAATCTTGCACATCGCCATCTCCTCCCGCATCCTGCGGTTACGCACGTTCTGATGGAACGCGCTGATGACCGCGGCAGGGTGGACATCTGGGATGTTGTGCTGTACACGGCTGAATCTCTGAATGTACTTGCGCAGAGGCTCTCCTTCCTTCTGGGCGAGCAGATGAAGGTCACTCTCTTGGCCATGAGGTTTGTGGCCGCCTATAAAGGCGCCAACAAACTGATGGCATAGGTCTGCCCAGGAGGATATGGAGTTGTCCGGCAAGTGCATGAGCCAGGACCTGACGTTGGGCTTGAGCACCAGCGGGAAGTAGTTGGCAAGGATCTTGTCGTCCCGCCCCCCGGCAGCCTGCACCGTGATGGTGTAGATGCTGAGGAACTCCGACGGATGCGACTTGCCGTCGTACTTCTCTGGTACGTCTGGCACGAGTAAACGCAGGGCAACCTACCGCGTACGGCAAGTCGCCTGGTTCCCCTGGCGCATGCATGTCGATAGAGGGCCCAGCGCGCTGGTCTGATTGATGTCGCGCTTCTCTTCGGCGCTCGATGCGAGTACGAGCGTCTTCTTGCTGTCGTTCGTGAAGAACTTGGCGCTGATCGCGACGAGCTCGTGGATCTGATGACGCGGTGGAGTCGCTGTCGAGGTGGATCCGGCGAGTCGGCGATCTTGGCCTTCGGGGCGGAGAGTGCACAGTGGTTGCACCCCCACCGGTCTTGTCGCCACCGGCTCGTGCCTGGCTGACTTGCCGCGGCTGCGACGTGCTTGGCTGCCGTTGGGTGTCGCCGTTGGCGAAGCCGATGAGACTCTGAATGGTGGCCCTCCAGTCATCGATCTTGCCTGCCGTTGGAGGGTAGTCCAGGAGCAGTTGAGCTCGCGCCAAAGCTTCTACTGCAGTGGCCGGTGGCGGTGGCGAACGGTGCGAGGAGCGGGATATGCTCGGACTTCTAACTATGCTAGAAGGAGCAGTGTCCCGTCCAGGCGACCGTGCCTCGCTCGTGCCAGTATGTTGGCGTGCATGCTGGTCTTGAGCACTCCGAGATCCACCAGCTCGATCTTGGTCCAGCAAACGCATGGTACTGTGAGCACCATGACGCTGCCGGTCCCGCGCCTCCTGAGATGGGCGCGGTGCATGCACGGACGCCGAGGTCTTGGAGTGCACCCGGTCGTTGTGGGAGCCGGCTACGCCGCCGATGGGCAGCGCAGCTTTTTCCTTGGACCTGGCAGCACCGTGAGCTCCCTCGTCGACACCCATTCTTCCGCCGGCGACCGCCCCATCAGCCGTTTGCTCCAGCGGTGGTGGGTTCGGCGCGGACGGAGCAGCCGCTTCCAAGGCCTTCTTCTTCGGCGGCATGTCGATGAAGATGATGAAGATCTAGCTCGCGAGAACGCCGGATCTGGTTCACACAACCTCGACGCCCCCTACCTGGCGCGCCAAAGATGCCGGGGTACTGATCCACGGGCACCTATGGGACAGGCGGGCCGGGTCCCTTTCGTTTTGGCGGGGGCGGAGGTCGTGCAAAGAGCGGATCGAGGCGAAGCACACGAGCAGTTTACCCAGGTTCGGGCCGCACGGATGCGTAAAACCCTACTCCTACTTTGTGAATTGTATTGAGTTCTTGCTCGGGAGCGTGGAGTGCTACCAGTACACACCAGCAGCTAACGAGACCGAGCGTGAGTGTTCTCTGTACTAGCTAACCAGCTCCCTCCCCTCTACGTTGCGCATGGGCCTCCTTTTATATGCTCAAGGGGTCACCGACAGGTGGCAACGTAGACAAGGGTAAAAATGGAAAGGTGCTGCGGTAGGTACAGCTACCTGCTACAGTGTATCATACCTAACCCTGACGGCAGGGGACAAAGGCATTAAATGCCCGTCTGCGTCGCCTAAATAGTGTAAAAGGGACCGTCAGGGATGCCACTGCTCGCCACGATGGCAATCTTGTTAGCGCCGCTTGCCACCGCGCACCCCTGGCTGCACAGCCTCCCGCCACGTATGCCTGGAAGGGTCCCAGAGTGACACGTTGGTGGATGCGCTGGAGCGCGGGCACAGAGTGGTGGCTTGCCGCGGCAAGCGCCTTGCCGCGGTCGTTGTCTTGTCGCGTCCGGGAACTAGTCGCTCACCGGGCCTTTCCGGGACGCGAGGCGCGTCGTGGCAAGTTCCTTGAGGTGCCTTGGTTGGCCTTCCCGGCAAGCTCCTCCTGCCGGGGTCTTGTGGTGCCTTGGTTGGCCTTCCCGGCAAGCTCCTCTTGCCGGGGTCTTGTCTCCTTGGCTTGAATACTTTGTTCTTGAATGGCTCCAAAGGAACCACGGAGGACCTTGCCGGTCACCCGGCAAGCCTTGCCGCGGGACGCTGCGACTGCCCGTGCACAAGTTCGGGATACTAGGGTACCCCTACTCTAGTACACCGACACTTGGCAAGATAGCTGCAGGAAAGGTAACGTCCCTCCGCCTCTGAATAGATACTCCGCCAAGTTCTAAACTAGGACCATCAGCTGGCAGTTGATATAATAGAAATCTCTCAAGAGAAGAATAGTGGGTTCTGTTTGAAGGTATGTGTAAGTGCATCTAGTGCCACCCTAGTTGGTTTTGGAGTATTGACGACAAATGTGGTTGAGGGACTAATGCATTTGTGAGAATTGCAGGATAACGCAGGTAGTGTCCCTCATTGATTCGGTTTACCTACCGGAGATGACCCCTAAAAATGTATGAAGACATTGACGACAATGGTGGTATGTGAAGATATTCACATTGAAGACTATGACATGAGAAGACATTGAGTGAAGACTATGGAGCGCGAAGACTGTGTCGTTTCGTTGTTTCCTTTTCTTCTTTCTTGAGTCATAGGAACCACCGTACTGTTAAGTGGGGTCCAAGTGATCAAAGTCAGAATGACTGAAGTGATGCTCAACTCAAATCCTATGTCTTCAAGCGAAGACAATGAGAGCAAAACTTATCCAGAGCTGGATGAGTCAGCTTTGCTTGTAGCCCTAGTAAAATTGCCGTGTGTGTTTGAAATATGACCGTTGGAACACATGTCAGTTCCTTAGTGACCCAGGGTCATTTCAGACATAACAGGTCGGGTTGCCTAGTGGCTATAAATAGCCCACCCCCTACACCATAAATTGGTGGCTGCTCAGAGTTAGTGCACGGTTGTTGTCATTTGAGAGCAACCCACCTCGAAGCCTTTGAGAGAGAGAGAGAAATCCTTGCGAGGACAAAGCCCAAACACCCAGAGCCAAAGAGTGTTAGGCATCACTGGAGTCTTTCTGTCTGTGTGACCTGAAGACTTATTACACTTGAGGACTGTGAATCCTCCAGTAGGTTAGGCGTCGCGTTTTGAGCATCCAAGAGTCATTGTGGATTGCCGGTGAACGCAGTCTGTGAAGGTTCGAAAGTCTACCTTGAAGACCTACCAGAGTGACTGGGCGAGGACTGTGTGTCCTTAGCTCAAGGGGAATAAGGTGAACACACGGTCTTCTGAGTTGAATCTCAGCCTCCCTAACCAGATGTACAGTTGTCACAGCAACTGGAACTGGTCCAACAAATCCTGTGTCTTCAACAAGTGACTGGTTCTATCTTCTCCCTCTCTTTACTTAGAGTTTGTCTTCGTGAAGTCATTGCCTATCTATCATACCTATTTGACTTCATTGCTTGACAACTTTTGTTGTTTGTCTTCTCACTATCTTCCATCTTGATCCTTACTACCTAACTGCTATTAGTCTTGTACTTAGACGTTATTGCATACTTGACTATGGTTTGCCTATTGTAGTTTACCTTCCGCTGCATATCAATTAGGTCATTTCTATTGTTTGTCTTCGAAACATGCATGTTTTGAAGACTTTCCTAGAAATCAGCTATTCACCCCCCCCCCTCTAGTCGATAACTAGCACTTTCAATTGGTATCAGAGCAAGGTACTCTCTTGTTCTGTGTGATTTGGTTTAACCACCTGGAGTTTTAGCTATGTCGACTGCAGGGATAATCAAAGTCTCCGCTGCTTGCCCCGTGTTCGATGGAACTGACTATCCCTACTGGAAGAATAAGATGCGCATGCATCTTGAAGCCATTGATGTCGACCTCTGGTATGTCATCAAGAACGGCGTTCCCAAAACTGGTGAAGGTGTCACCCCTGCTGATGTCAAGAAGTTCATTCAGCTGGACTCTACTGCAAAGAACATCATCTGTGGTCATCTGACCAAAGGACAGTATGGCCGTGTGAGTGCTCTGGAAACGTCGAAGCTAGTCTGGGACTGGCTATCCAAGGTCAACGAAGGCGTCTCAACCCAGAGAGATCAAATGATCAGTGTTCTTCGCAACCTCTTCAACCGCTTCAAGAGAAACGACAATGAAAATGTCCAGCTCACGTTTGATCGCCTCACTGACATCACAAATGAGCTTCATGCTCTCGGCGCCACTGAGATCACCAAGCATGAAATCGTCAAGACACTACTAAGATCACTTGACAGCTCTTTTGACACCCTTGCCCTCATGATACAAGAACGTCCTGACTTCATGACACTCGATCCGTCTGATATACTTGAGAGTCTCAACACACATGAGTTCCAGCTTTCTGAGAAAAGAGATATCTATGGCCCCAACTATGGCCGAACTCGTGCTTTGAAGGCAAAAGTTGTTTCCTCATCTGAAGAAGAATCTGGCTGTGGTTCTGATGATCCTAAAGACATTGGAAAGGAACTTGCTATGCTTGTGAAGAAGTTCCAGAAGTTCACTAGGAAGAAAGGCTTCAGAAAGTCTTCACGATCCAGCTCAAGAGATGATGAAGCTTCCACTCATGACTACAAGAAGAGAACCTGTTACAAGTGCAAGAAAACTGGACACTATATCTCTGAGTGTCCATAGTGGGACAATGAGAAGAAGAAGAAGAGCAAGGAATATGATTCTGATGACAAGAAGAAGAAGAAATCTTCAAAGTCTTCTTCCAAGTCCTCATCAAAGTCTTCATCTCATAAGAAGAGCTCATCTGGCAAGGCTCGTGCTTTTGTTGGCAAATAAATGGATTCAGAGGAGGAGTCTGCTTCTGAGGAGGTGGAGGTGGAGTCTGAAGAGGAGTCTGACCCTAGCGTTGCAAGTCTGGCTTTAGCCACAGCCTATGTTGCCAAGTCCATCTTCAACACTGAAGACAATGACTTCCACACCAACGCTGAAGCTGATGACAAGGACGACCCTGCTCCCACCTACTGCTTCATGGCACGTGGTGCCAAGGTAAAATCACGTGATGCTTACTTTCAAACATCAAGTGAAGATGACTCTGATTGTGAATCCAAACCCAGCTACAAAACACTTGCTAAAATTGCAACCGAACAACAAATAGCTATGGAACATACCCAAAAACTGTTAGACAAAAGCGATGGCCTGTTGGACGCAGAAATGACACGTTCACAGTCCTTAGTTGAAGACATTAAAAATCTTCATGCTAAGTACCAAGAACTTGAAAGTCGTCATGAAACGCTCTCAACTACTCATGAAAAGCTCTCCTATGATTATCTTCAAAGGAAGAAAGAGCTTGAGAAATTGAGAGCGGCTCATGAAGATCTTCAAAAAGAGAATGAGTCACTTCGCGCTCAACAGATCAGTTCCGCTCAGGATGGATTTGAACCACCATGTCTAAAATGTCTTGAGCGTGATATCGCTACCTCTGTTGCTGAATGTTCAACTGCTGCTACTGTTGCATTATCTTCAACTACTAATGTGGTAACTAACCACTCTGCGGAGGATACCACTGCTATTGCTGATGAAAATGCTAGGTTGAAGACATTGCTTGAAACAGGGATGTAAAAGTCTGAAAGGGCATCAGACACTTTGCGATGTCCTCAAAAAGCAGATTCTGGACCGAAACCCTAGGAAAGAGGGTGTTGGGTTCGAGAGGAAAATGAATGTTGATGGTTCCTATTGGAAGCCTGAGCAGTATCCCAAAACCACATGGGTTGCTGCAAAGGGACCTTCAGTGGATCCATCCACCTTATTGGGCTTTACCTGTGCTAACCCTATTATCATTGATGAATCCTTTGATGCAAACTATAAGCTGTTCAAGAATCAGAATGGTGATGTGTTTGCCAGGTATATTGGTACTAACTACAGGAATGGACCACCTATGAAGAAGATCTGGGTTCCCAAAAGCTGTCTTGAGAATCTTCAAGTGAATGTCATCATGACACCACCTGGGAAGAAGACAAACCCCAGACCTAAGCCGTCATATGGTCCAAAGGCTTCATACAAACAGAGGACTCACCCGAGTCTCCCTAACGCCAATGTTTTGCAGGGAAACCGTACTCAAATTTATGAATATGAGCGCGTGTCTTCAAACCGCTATGTTCATAGAACTAAGAACTTTTCTGCTTATTCATATGAGTATCACTCATCTCCTGCAAGGCTATTTGCTAGGGCTCCAAAGCCGAAGTTCTCAGATGCTGCACTTAGACTCATTGCTTCTAAGCCACCCCTGAAGATGTGGGTGGTTAAGAAGAATTAACTTTCTTTTGCAGGAAAGGGTCTCCAGCCGAAAATCAAAGGCGTCTGATGATATTGCTGGGGACCTAAAACATCTTGTAGGGCACAAGATCAAATGCCCAAATGGTCTCACTATGTATTTTGTTCCTGAATTGTTTGCCATTCATCCTATCAGTCCTAATCTTGATTTAAGCTTCAATAATCCACTTGCCCGTCAAATGTTTATGCTTCACAATGCTCTTGGTGAAGCCTATCCCCCTAACTGTACTGTAGGGTATGACACCTCATGCTTCACAATGGATTATGGACAGTGGATGCACTAATCATATGACTGGTGATCGAAGTCTTCTCATGGACTCAACCTTACGTCCATCAGATAAGAGTCACATCATATTTGCTGACACTGGTAAAAGCAAGGTATTGGGTCTAGGTATAGTTGCAATCTCAAAGGATCAACACATGGATAAAGTGATGCTTGTTGAATCCCTTGGTTTCAACTTGATGTCTGTCTCATTGCTTTGTGACTTGAACATGATTGTGATATTCGGAAAATATCGTTGCCTTGTACTAAAGGAATCTGACAAGTCTCTAGTCTTTGAAGGGTATAGGAAAGATGATCTATACATGGTAGATTTCTCAGCAGGTCCACAGCTTGCCGTATGTCTTCTTGCAAAAGCTTCAAAATGCTGGCTCTGGCATCGGAGGCTGGGGCATGCTGGCATGAGGAACTTACACACACTCGCCAAGAAGAAGCATGTCATAGGCATCGAGGGTGTCAAGTTCAAGAAGGATCATTTGTGTGGTGCCTGCGAAGCTGGAAAGATGACTAGGGAAAAGCACCCATCGAAGACAATCATGAGGACATCTCAACCCTTCGAGCTGTTACACATGGATTTGTTTGGCCCTACTCACTACTCTACCTTCACAACAACTGTTTGGCCCTACTCACTACTTGATCTTTATCTGGATACCATGGGAATCACTCATGAGTTCTCTGCTCCATACACACCTCAGCAAAATGGCATCATGGAGCGCAAGAACAGAACCCTCATTGAGATGGCTCGAACAATGCTCAACGAGTACAAGACACCAAGAAAGTTCTGGCTTGCAGCTATTGATACAGCATGTCACATCATCAACCGTGTTTACATCCATAAGCTTCTGAACAAAACATCCTATGAGCTCCTTACTGGCAAGAAGCTAAATGTCAGCTACTTCAGAGTATTTGGGGCTAAGTGCTGGATCAAGGATCCCCATCACAAGTCAAAATTTGAACCCCAAGCTCACGAAGGCTTCATGCTCGGTTACGGAAAGGACTTGCACTCCTACAGAGTCTTCAACCTCTATCTTTACAAAATCGTCGAAACTGTGGACGTGCGATTTGATGAAACCAATGGTTCACAAAGAGAGCTGCTACCAAGTACACTAGACGAACTCCGCCTAGCGAATCTATCAAGCTAATTGGAACTGGTGAAATCATGCCATCTGAAGCACAGCCTGAAGAAGAACTTATCATTTCTGCACCTAACCAACCTGAAGACAATGCTTAGCCTGAAGACAATCCTCCCAATGATGACAATGATCAGCATGAGAAAAGACTTTTTCCAGTTCATCCTCGTGTTGCAAATGAAGTACAGATTGAGAAGATAATCGATAGCATCAATGCACCTGGTCCGCTTACTCGCTCAAGAGCAACACAGCTAGCAAATTTCTGTGGGCACTTTTCTTTTGTGTCAATATAGAACCCAAGAAAGTTGCTGAAGCCTTTATGGAACCAGAATGGATACAAGCTATGCAAGAAGAACTTCAACTGTTCAAGCTGAACAATGTTTGGGAACTTGTCAAGCGTCCTGACCCTCGCAAGCATAACATTATTGGCACCAAATGGATATATCGAAACAAGCAAGATGAGCATGGTCAAGTCGTCAAAAACAAAGCACGTCTTGTGGCTCAAGGATATACTCAAGTTGAAGAAATTGACTTCGATGAAACATTTGCCCCTGTAGCTAGGCTTGAAGCTATTCGCATACTACTAGCCTATGCTAACCACCACAACATCTTGCTATATCAAATGGATGTGAAGAGTGCATTTCTCAATGACAAGATTGAAGAAGAAGTATATGTCGCTCAACCACCTGGTTTTGAAGATCCAAAGCATCCTGATATGGTGTACAAGCTAAATAAAGCACTGTATGGTCTTAAACAAGCTCCTCGAGCCTGGTATGATACGATCAAAGACTTCCTGAAGAGCAAAGGCTTCAAACCTGGATCCCTTCATCCCACACTCTTCACGAAGACATATGATGGTGAACTATTTTTATGCCAAATATATGTGGATGACATTATCTTCAGCTGCACCAACCAGAAGTATAGTGATGAATTTGGATACATGATGCAAGAACAATATTAGATGTCCATGATGGGAGAGCTCAAGTTCTTCCTTGGTCTTCAAATTCGTCAGCAAAGGAATGGCATCTTTATATCTCAAGAAAAATACCTCCAAGATTGTCTGAAGAAGTTTGGAATGCAAGATTGCAAAGGTTACACGACGCCAATGCCAGCCAAACACCATCTGGGTCCCGACGACAATGGTAAAGAGTTCGATCAACAGGTATACCGCTCCATGATTGGTTCCTTACTTTACCTATGTGCATCTAGGCCCGATATTATGCTTAGTGTTTGCATGTGTGCTTGATTCCAAGCGGCACCAAAGGAATCGCATCACTTAGCTGTGAAGCGAATTCTTCGATATTTGGCTCACACCCCAACACTCGGATTATGGTATCCAAAGGGCTCAAAATCTGATTTTCGGATGCTGATTATGCTGGTGACAAGGTGGATCACAAGTCTACATCAGGCACATGTCACTTTCTGGGATGATTACTTGTCTGTTGGTCTTCAAAGAAGCAGAACTGTGTATCACTCTCAACTGCTAAATCTGAATACATTGCTGCTGGATCTTGCTGTGCTCAGCTTCTATGGATGAAGCAAACTCTCAAGGACTATGGCATCAATCTGAAACAAGTACCTCTCTTCTGCGACAATGAAAGCACCATCAAGATTGCCAACAATTCAGTCCAACACTCGAAGACAAAGCACATTGAAATTCATCATCATTTTCTCAGGGATCATGTCATGAAGAAAGATATTGACATCATTCACGTCAACACTGAAGAGCAATTGGCAGATATCTTCACAAAGCCCTTGGATGAGAAAAGGTTTTGCAAGTTACGGTGTGAGCTAAATATCTTGGAATCCTCAAATGTCCTGTGATCAAGCACACATCCTAACACTTATGCATGTTGATGACTTAGATGTGCAACACACGAAGTAAAGTATATCTTCAATCAATGAAGACTTACATTCTGAGTGTGAATACATTAACATGGAATTTGACTTCGGAGTGCCACGATAATTGTGCGCCGTGTCTGGGTCTAATACTTCCTATACGGTGGGTAACGCCACCACCAAATTTCTCTGTTTGAAGTGTTTCACTCATGGCGTTATTTCTGCAATATCTTCGCATTTGATTTGTCTTCAACTTTAACTATCTTCATGATTTTCTTCACTATGTTGATTTGGTTGCTTTCTGATATATATATATATATATATATATATATATATATATATATATATATATATATATATATATTGTTCTGTCCTCTACAACATTCACTTATAGGTATGTCTTCCAAGTTGTATCTTTTGAACTAAGTGAATGTGATCGGACCCTAATCTCTCTATGCTTTCTATCTCAAACTCTATCTATCCAAATCATATGCATTCTATTTAAACTGTCGAATGTCTTCTCTGCGTCCTTCTCAGCAGAAGACACAGAGACAAACTTTAAGTCTGTTTTAAATGATTCATCCTTACTGTTGAAATCCGGAGAAGCCGGAACGTCCATCCGACAAACCTGGCGGGCGTGGGAACATGGGACAACTCAGTGTATGTTGCATGCTTGCCACGTGCCCCTCAGATGTGAACTGCCAGGGGCACCTGCGTAATTGCACTGTGCCGCATACCTCCTTATAAATACATGTCCCCTCTGGTAAAGAAAACCTTCTTCCACCTCTCCACCTCGTCAAAACCCTAGCGCCACCGCTAGCTCTCGACGACGCCGGCGACGAAGCGCTTAGCTTCCGCAACTTCTCCGACGCTGTCCTCACGCCGGCCGCGAACATCGTCCTCTCCGCCGCCGCCGTAAGTGTCCTCCGTCGCCAAGTTAGGGCACGATGGATTGAACTGCTCGGCCTCCTTTTCTTCCCGTCCAGCAGTTCTTCAAGTGGTAAATATAACTCTATTTTTACCATCTTTTTGATCCTCAAAGATTCATCCTTCTTACCAAAATTGGTTTCTGCCTATACAATGTTAGATCTATTCTATCTGCATCTCATACTACCTAGTATATTCACTTAAGCTTCACAACTAGTTAGATTCCTCACTTGTACTTATTCACGGATTCGTACAAATCTGGAACCAACTCTCAGTGTATAAGTGAATGTCTTCGCCTCATGAGGTCAATGTCTCCAAACTGATTTATCTACAAAATCTTCTGAGAATGCATATGACCTCTTCCCCTTCCCTCGCATCTCTAATGCTGTCATAGGTACATGTCCGTGGGAGAATCCCTTGGTTCTCATAGTCTGCATTCATTTGCGGAATTCTTACAACATCAAATTAACTCCCCCGAAGCCAGTTCCTGTCTGTCCAGCAAACGCAAGCCCTTGAAGCCTCTGAACGTATTGAAGCCATTCAGTTTGAAATTCATGGCTGCAGATAAATCAGTCAGGAAGGGCGGCAGACAGCATCGTGGGGGAACCTTAAAAGATTTGCCTGATGACCTCGCAGAGCTTTACAAGACAGATCCCGAAGAGAATTACAATCAGTGCAAGACGCGAATCCAATGGATTCGTCGATATTGGGCTGAACAATGGTTCAAGTACAATTTCGTGACCCAGGAATACGCCGAGAAGAATGCTATCAGAAGCCCTTGGGGTGATATTCTCTTTCGAGGCCTTCCACCCAAGAACATGGCTGAAGCTATTACAGAGGGTTTCTATCCTTGTATGGTCCGTGGACCTCATCCTGAGAATGCCGACCCAACATCATTGCTCTGGTGTCGTGACGATAATCTCTTCAAGCGCAACTTCCAGCATGCAAAGGCTTCGGCCAAGGAAAACAAGAAGTCATTGGGATTAGACTTCAACCCTGGTCCCTCTGTTCCCCGTGCTGACGGCTCACGTGATGCTGAACCCAATGTCATCGGTCCGTTTTCAAACCTTGATGGCCTCATCACTTACATCTTGGTCCAAGGTGCCAAAGTGGATCACTCTGATGACGATGCTGACTCTGATGAAGTCCCTGCTCCTGCTCCTGCTCCTGCTCCAAAGCCGCAGAAGCAAAAGAAGGCTAAGGCTTCAAAGTCAGCTGCTCCTCCAAAAGCTTCACGTGTGAAGCCACTGGCTACTGCACCTCCTGAAGTCAGTGTGCAGTCTGAAGATCACTCCCGTATCTCCAAGAAGACGGAGAAGAAAAAGAAAATTGTCAAGAACACTTATCTGACACTGACTCCTATTGCCATTTTGCGTGAAGAGCACATTGATCTGTCCAGTGATGAAGATCTTGCAGATGATGCCCTTGAGCAACTTATCAAGAGCAAAGAAGAAGCAGAAATTTTCAAAAATTTGCCTCTCTTTGATGTGGCAATCATCCATCACTTCATTGATGAGTGGTTTGACACCCCAAACATAAGTTTTGAAGATATGCAACTTCATATTGGCCTCAGCGTCTCCTTCAATGGAGCCATTGCTTCTAAGCTAGCTCTTGCTCAGCGCATTGTTGAACTGAAGCATAAGATTGACTATGAGAAGGCTCAGTTCAAGAAGCATATGGCTGCGCTCAGCGTGCAAGATGTCAAAAACTTCAAGATCATGCTGCACGAGCTCAAAGAAGCCTTCCTCAAGAAGCGTGAAGAAGCTAGAGGCTCTCGTGAGTGCATGAAGAGTCTGGCTGACAAGTGTGTGCTAGCCTACAATGAGGCTGAGAAGCGCAAGGCTCTTGGCCGTCCTGGCATTGACCCTAGAATGGCTGCAAAGAAGAAGAAGCCACCAACTGATCAAGCTACACCGTCAAGGTAGGAAGAACCCCGCATAGTCTTCCCAAGCAGCATGACTGGCTCAAAGCCAAAAGTCAGGTCAACCGCTTCTGAACAGAAGAAGACGAGGGCTGCTGAGGCTGAAGCCAGAAATAGGAAACATCCTGAAGCCTCTGATGCTGCTACCTCCAAGAAGAAGCTCAAGACCAAGAAGAATCGGGCTGCTCCCACAGAGCCCTTGGTTGTTGAACCCATTTCAATGGTTCGCCCTGTCTCTGCTGTCCAAGAACGATGGATGATAGTTCATGAGCCTGCTTCCACAGAGGCTCATGAAGCTGAAGACATTCCAGCAGTTGATCCCACTGCTGCTGAAGACATTGGTCATCATGACAATGTTGAAGATGATGAAGTTCTTCCTCAGATCGAACAAAACCCGGTATCATCGCCTGTTCTCACGAACAGCAAACTCATCAGCATTGGTCGTCCTCTGATGCCAATTGCGCAGGATGCATCATGGGCTGGTCACCCACAGCAACCAGAAGACTCCCCTAGTACTCCCCAACAACAAAAAGAAGAAGAGGAAGACTTTGAGGCCCAGCCAACACCATCTCCAAAGGCGTCGCCAGAATTTCGCAGGCTTTGCAAAGGTCAAAGGTCTCAAGTACCTCTCCCGAGCGTTCCAGAAGGAGAAGTGCACCACCAACCTGTTGCCCGTCAAGTGTTTTCAGAAGCCACTCCAACTGTGAATGTCTCCGAGTCTGAAGCCAAAGCTGCTGAAGACAATCCGGCTGCATCAGCCGAAGACACCCAAGAAGAAGAAGAACGTGTCCCTACTCCCCCTGTTATTGAAGAAGTTATTCCTGATATCAACGTGCCAGTGTCCGACCCTCCAGCTCCTCAAGTGGAGGTTGAAAACATTGAGGCTTCCACCTCCAACACCAATGAAGCCAATGACGTGGTCATGGCTGAAGCAAATGTGGAGCCTGCACCAACATCTCCTGAAGCCAATGAAGGAAATGTGCCTGAAGCCTCAGGTGTTGCCACTGCTCCAGTTCCGCCACCAAGGCCCTACACAATTGAGCAAGCATACAACTATGGTCAGCTAACCACAATAAGATGGCCTGTTCTGGTCCCTCCGCCTCATGCCTCTGGTCCTCAGTTTGAATATCATGTTGGGCATAGGCCTCTGGTCCAGAAGCCGAAGCCACGACTGCCAAGGTTTCCAGGCACTGCCACCTCTACAGGATCTTTCAATGCAAATGGCTTCAAAGCCCACAACACTTTCTTTGACAGAGCAAAGAACCCCTACACAAGGCCAAGGATATCATCTGACCGTTTCTGGAGCTATCAGCAACGAAGCTATTACTCCTGCGTTCTGTATGATCAAGGGCGCATTTTCCCTCATATGCGCATCGACACTGAAGCCATTGCTGGAATGCCGTGCTTAGAAGAAGCACTTGATTGCTTTCGTGATGCAGGTCTGCTCGGCTTCGTAATAGACAAAGAACACTGGAATGAAGAAATTGTTCTTCAATTCTATGCTACCCTCCACATCCGCGGCTACTACAAAGATATGAAGACATGGGTTCTCGAGTGGATGACAGGAAATGTTCATCATGAAGCCAAAGCTCTTGACATCATTGAGCTCACATGCCTACCCACTCCCGGAGAGCTGTTTGTACCTCGTTGTCAACTCCACCGCGATGCACTGGAGAGCATCTTTCATAAGCCAGAACCCAACATGAGTCAGATGTTGAGCATGATGAAGCCACTGCCACATGACGCTGAATACCCTCAGGAATTCTTTGTTGATGACCTTGAGTATCTGCCTCGTACAATATATCACATCATCAGGCGAACTCTATGGCCTATCAAAGGGCATTCATCATCTGCAAAACTTGAAGGAGCCATGAAGACATTGGTCTTTTACATCCTCAATGGCATCAGCTTCAATACGCAAGAATTCTTCATCCGGCAATTGGCTGTGTCTGGATCAGATCTTTTTGGTCTGAAATTTTATGCTCCATGGGTCATGCGCCTCATCAAGATGCACTCTGCTATCAACTATCAGCCCTCTACTCGCAATCATCTGATCTTTCTACCAGAGGTTGATATGTCAGTTGAAGCCATATACCCTGAGCCTGCCAAAACGCCACTTTGTCTTCATAATGCAGATCACCATAGCTTCTCTCAACCCATTGAAGGCGTCCAAGCAGTATCTCGTGTCTATCCTCTGGCTGGGAACACTCGTCTGCCTCACCGTGCGCAAACTGAAGCTACAGAGAGCACTATTGCATAACGGCCTCGGAAGCGCTCTCGCGTCTTAAATAACCGAGAACTTATTGTGGCACTGCATCAGAAACAAGATAAACATCACTCCTGGCTCAAGCGACAGATGCAAAGCCTCTTGGTGGACATCAATCGCATTTGAAATCTTGCCACCAAGAATGCTTTTGTCACTCATGAGACCTGTCGGCGATCCTGGAAGAGGTTGACCCTGCTTAGTGCTGAAGCAGATCTTCAAGACGATGGCTTCACTGAACGCTTCAAGTTTGACTCCACTCCTCCACGGAATGCAGTCCTACGAGGAACTCCATCACTTGAAGACTCTGACTATTCTTCCTCCGCGACAACGGTGAATGCCAGAGTGATCAATGATGAAGATGATGCTACTTTACCACCCCCTACTTCTGCACACATCGACACTGCACCAAGTTCCTCTGCACCGCCAACCAACAACGACAACCCTGCTGCATCATCTACTTCTGAAGAGGACGAGTAGACGCTCTATGTCTTCAAACCTTTTTGGTCCTTACTGACAAAAGGGGGAGAAGCATATGAGTTTGATAGTCTTCAAGCAGGTTCTTCAGGGTGGTTGCATAATATTTTGCCTAGTGTTTACAACTCTCGCTTTTGATACATTTGGTTCTTTGAGTTGTAACACTTAAACTCGATGGTCGTCTGCTACTTATTTGCTTTACTCTGGTGCGATGATAAATTCCGCATGTGCGATGATAACTTCCGCACATAGATCATACTGCAGACGTCCATTTTTCATTATGCATGTCATTCTCTTAGTTATATCATTTCATGCATGATGAATTATCTTGATAAGGTGAAGAGGATCTCCACAAGTACAACCTGCCATGTGCATTTGCATTCCAAAAGCAAACTACTCATATGCACATCTTCAGGGGGAGCCTTTGCCACTTATGAAGACAATTCCCTATCCTTTACAATTTCACATACTTTATCCCCGTTGAAAACTTCAACCAGTTTGTCATCAATCAGCAAAAAGGGGGAGATTGTAAGTGCATCTAGTGCCACCCCTAGTTGGTTTGGAGTATTGACGACAAATGTGGTTGAGGGACTAATGCGTTTGTGAGAATTGCAGGATAACGCAGGTAGTTTCCCCCATTGATTCGGTTTACCTACCGGAGATGACCCCTAAAAATGTATGAAGACATTGACGACAATGGTGGTATGTGAAGATATTCACATTGAAGACTATGACATGAGAAGACATTGAGTGAAGACTATGGAGCGCGAAGACTATGTCGTTTCGTTGTTTCCTTTTCTTCTTTGTTGAGTCATAGGAACCACCGTACTGTTAAGTGGGGTCCAAGTGATCAAAGTCAGAATGACCGAAGTGATGCTCAACTCAAATCCTATGTCTTCGAGCGAAGACAATGAGAGCATAACTTATCCAGAGCTGGATGAGTCAGCTTTGCTTGTAGCCCAAGTAAAGTTGCCGTGTGTGTTTGAAATCTGACCGTTGGAACATGTGTCAGTTCCTTAGTGACCCAGGCTCATTTCGGACATAACAGGTCGGGTTGCCTAGTGGCTATAAATAGCCCACCCCCTACACCATAAATTGGTGGCTGCTCAGAGTTGGTGCACGGCTTTTGTGATTTGAGAGCAACCCACCTCGAAGCCTTTGAGAGAGAGAAATCCTTGCGAGGACAAAGCCCAAACACCCAGAGCCAAAGAGTGTTAGGCATCACTGGAGTCTGTCTGTTTGTGTGACCTAAAGACTTATTACACTTGAGGACTGTGAATCCTCCAGCCGGTTAGGCGTTGCATTCTGAGCATCCAAGAGTCATTGTGGATTGCCGGTGAACGCAGTCTGTGAAGGTTCGGAAGTCTACCTTGATGACTTACCAGAGTGATTGGGCGAGGACTGTGTGTCCTGAGCTCAAGGGGAATAAGGTGAAGACACGGTCTTTTGATTTGAATCTCAGCCTCCCTAACCAGATGTACAGTTGTCACAGCAACTGGAACTGGTCCAACAAATCCTGTGTCTTCAACAAGTGACTGGTTCTATCTTCTTCCTCTCTTTACTTAGAGTTTGTCTTCATGAAGTCATTGCCTATCTATCATACCTATTTGACTTCATTGCTTGACAACTTTTGTTGTTTGGCTTCTCACTATCTTCCATCTTGATCCTTACTACCTAGCTGCTATTAGTCTTGTACTTTCACGTTATTGCATACTTGACTATGGTTTGCTTGTTGTAGTTTACCTTCCGCTGCATATCAATTAGGTCATTTCTATTGTTTGTCTTCAAAACATGCATGTTTTGAATACTTTCCTAAAAATCGCCTATTCACCCCCCCCCCTCTAGTCGATAACTAGCACTTTCAGTATGCTTCATAGAAGACTTGAAATTGGCATAAGTTAGAGACAGAATTGGAACCGATATCTTGAGGATGAAGGTCATATAATTGTAACGAATCACCAAAGAATTTTGACTCGGGCGGAGAGAAGCCCCTGAGAAGATGATCAAAAAATATTACCACTTCTCCTTTGCCGGGTTGAGGAACAACCTCTGACCCAAGGACCCGCCAGCCGACCACGTCTTTAGCCGGAAGGATACTCTGATCAACATAGTCTTGGAGTACGAGCTCAAAAACATGAGATGTCACCCAGTCACAACATGCAGTAGGGGCCTTTGCCATGGTCGACCGACTTAAGTAAAATAAGGGGTTGCGAGCAAAAATACATGGCGGATTATTCTTTAAGTCGAGAGCCGACAAGATGGATTTATATAATAAAGCAATAAAGCATGAGGAGGTTACGTTCTAAGAATAGCATGTTATGGGTCAAATTCTAAAAAGTTATAAGCCGGCAGTACATTCGCAGGTCATACTAAAGACAACAATTTTCTTGGGTTTTCAGCTAGGTAGGTTTCCCACAGAAGCGCATGAAGTTTCAGATCTACAGAATGAGGTGAAAAAGGGAAAAAATATCCAAACCTAAGATGAGCAGTAGAACTAACTATTAGATACTGATGGATTCTACGGGGGATCGAAGTTATCCGAAAATGATATTGGAGCAGCCTCCGTGATGATACTTAATGTGCTCACGAAGGGATACTAGATCTAAATAGACCGCAGCGGAGGAAACTCCCACGAACTATGAAGAAGCATTATGAGGATCTAAGAGTAAAGTATTAGTGTACCTCGTTGCTGCTGAAGACTGCGGAGGTGCGCGGTTGAGCTCTGATGAAGATGCGCGGAGCCGCAGTCTGGAATGGAGAGGCTGGCGAGGATCGATCCAGTGCGGTGGAGCTCCAGACGTGCGAGGGTTTCGCCAAGAGGAAGAAGAAGACATGGGGGCGAGGTAAAAGTAAATTCCCCCTGTGCTTATTTATAGGGTAAAAGGTAGGCGCGAAGAACGAGGCGACACGGTAACTTGTCAGCATAATGGGTGACTCGGTTTTCAGATAGGCAGATATGTTGGAAGATCCGTTATGATGTCATTATGAATCTACTGGAATTGCGGTTGATGATGTCGGCATGGTGGAAGGCATGGAAAATAACAAGTCTGCAAGAGTTATAAGATGGCATTTTGCATCTTGGAGAGATAAAAAATATGACCAGGATGAAGACTCGCAAAAATCAATAGGTTGAAGATTGACATGAATAAATTCAAATCAATCTGGGGCCTAATGATGGGATATAACCCTAGGATATAACCTGCCATGTTGGGCCGGGCTCACCAAGGTGGCGAGTCAAGAACCAGAGTCTAACATGGGTCGTGATGACGAAGCGGAAGACCTAACAGACGGTTCACTGAGTGGGCCGGCTCAAGGCCTAGTACCGAAGACGACGGCTCATGGACCAGGATATACAAGCCGCCCACTGTTTCCTTACTTGGGCGAGTTAGAAATATGTTCGGCTAATAACGAGTCTGAGTACGACCCGGACTCTTGTAAGCTCAGGGTCTCGACCTATATATAAAGGCAAGCCCCTGAGGCAGATAGATCAGGTTACAATCAATCAATAGCTAGGTTAAGTGAATTCGCTCCCTAGGCTATTACTCAAGCAATAAGAAGGGAAGCAGGACATAGGCTATTACCTCGATCGTGAGGGGCCGAACCTGGGTAAACCCGTGTCTCTCGTCCCGCTCAACCTCGACAAGCTAGTCACCATTTGTGATGGCCTCACGTGTAAGTCCTTACACTAGAACATTTGCTATGA
The DNA here is from genome assembly GCF_018294505.1 of Triticum aestivum. NCBI lineage: Eukaryota > Viridiplantae > Streptophyta > Magnoliopsida > Poales > Poaceae > Triticum > Triticum aestivum. The sequence goes on from NC_057800.1 coordinate 754,100,245, forward strand.
CAAAATGACGACAGCTGGTGCAGGGTGGGCTAGCTGGTGTCATTGCTATGGACGTCAATCTGCCTACCTGGCAGTTTTTTCCATGTTAGCCTGATGGGTGGGTCTGGACAATTAGGGACGTCAACAAAACACTTAGCATGTACCATCAATGTTTTTCCCACTATCAAAATTTTTGTGCAGTTCCAAATGCCATGTTTTTTAAAAGTGGTGGTTTTCTGCATTATGTGTTATGACTGTCGTGTTTCTGTGGAATCTAGCCAAAGAAAACAAGTAACTTTCCATTCCGCCCTAATCTCCCACACGTTCGCAAGCTTAGTGCTTCTAATTCGGTCCAAGAACTGGATGTCATAAGCACAACATGTCGAATAAAATCCATCCACCGTGATAATCTAGGAGCTACGGGTTGCCAGGGCAGGTGTCTACCTCCCCTCCTGGTGGTGGCTGGTTTGCGTGTTGTGGCGTGAGGGAGTGGTTCGGAGAGGGATGCTAGGTGGCAGGCTACTCAGTTGGCTCTCCGGCGGGTTACCGGGTAGCTGGATATATCGGTTGTGTGGACGGCCAGGGGTGTTGTATTGGGAGGCTCTGTTGTTTTCTCCATCACGGCAGTGGTGGTGCCCAGTCCTAGTTCTAGATCTTTCTGGCTGCATCACGTCGTCCATCTTAGTTCCTGTATGGTTGGTGGTGTCAACTGGGTGAAAGCTTTGTGCCCAATGATTGTGTATCCTGGTACACTGGCAGAGGCGTTCATATATAGCCTATTTCATGTTTCGAGCTTTAGGGCCTGTTCAGAAGCTCGCCAGCTTCCAGACTTAGCAAATCCGCGAGGGGAGCTGGCCCGAACGGTGTGGCTCCAGGAAGCTGGCTACTAGGATTTGTCTGCCGTCCATGCACAAAAACGCGGAGCTGCAGCTTTGCCTATCCCAGGAATTCAGAAAACTGGAGTTCGGGGTATTTACACAAACCTACCACCGCGAAGTTGCTTACCTCTTCGATAGAAAGCCTATTAGCCCAATCCTCAATCTCCTCTATCCTCTCCCGCTCGTCAACCCTAGTCGCCAGCGACGGACGAGGCCATCCCGCCGCCGCCGGCCAACTCGTCTGGCGCCCTGGCCGCCGCCGGCCAACTCGTCCCTCCTCGAGCCGCCCCTTCACGACACCGCGATGTCACGACCCGATCGTGGAATGGATCGAGATCGGACAAATCACCTGAGTACCTTGGTAATTTGGGATAATTCGGGGAGAATTAGGGTGAGGAATCAAAGAAGGGGCTGAGGAACAAGAGAGAACGGGAGGTGAGAAATCTTCAGAGTTCATTCATCTGCCACATGAGTCCCTTGGGGGTTACAAGCCTGGTACATATACACCTCGTATGACACACACACTGGTAACCGTTGGGCCATCTCAAGACCCAGGTCCATTTTACAAACCATACGGTAACAGCCCACAGAGGGAGTGTTACACTCTCCCGCCCTTGAAATTCGGCTTGCCCCCAAGCCGATGATGATGAAGCGTGAATCATGAACGCATCCAATCACATCCTGGCGAAGAGCTAGTCCTCCTGGGTCATATAGTAGTTGCATGTGTATGCACCCAAGCAGCTCGGTGGAACACACCATTAATTCATCATCAAATGGAGTTGCATCTGAAGAGTGCGACATCTTGCTCACCCACAAGATAAATTTGAACCAACTAGGGGTCCCTTCCTTGATAGCAAGTAGGCGAGTGCAAGTTGTGGACTCTCCCTTGCCAGGATCGATAGGGCAAATGATAAAGAAGAGATGACCACTAGCAACAAGGAAGTGTACAACCTGAGCAGGGTGCACCTTACTGCTATTCACTTCCAGATGAAAGAAATGGCAGCCCTTCCCATATGTGTGCTTCCTAATGTGTAATCCGTCCATCCCATGGCTAGACCTCTGTCTAGGTGTTATCCCACATGGAATCATTGAAGACTCATGCACATACTTGATGTAGTGCTGAAGCATTTCCTTTGATTGCAGCCATGGCCACAAAGAAACAAGCATTTTGTTAGTAGGATTGTGCAAGAGCATGACTGCAGTTCATGTGGTGCCTTGGGGTTGATGATTCATCTCAAAATTTAGCCCTCCGCTGAAAATCTGCACATGTATATATTTTATGATACGAGGACTCCTCTCAAGTGCTTTTGGATTAGACAGAAACCACCAAAGCAAAGGTGAGCATTGGATCCCAGTACAATATAGTTGGGGAATGTTGCATAAAATAAAAAATTTCCTACGTTCACCAAGATCCATCTATGAGTTCATCTAGCAACGAGTGATAGGAGTGCATCTACATACCCTTGTAGATCGTGAGCGGAAGCGTTCAAGTGAACGGGGTTGAGGGAGTCGTACTCGTCGTGATCCAAATCACCGATGACCAAGTGCCGAATGGACAGCACCTCCGCGTTCAACACACGTACGGAGCGGATGACGTCTCCCGCACCTTGATCCAGCAAGGAGGAGGGAGAGGTTGATGAAGATCCAGCAGCATGACGGCGTGGTGGTGGATGCAGCAGGATTCCGGCAGAGCTTCGCCGAGCTTCTACGAGAGGGAGAGGTGTAGCAGGGAGGGGAGGGAGGCGCCAGGTGTTGGGGTGCGGCTACCCTCCCACCCCCCTCTTTATATAGGGAGCCCAGGGGGGCGCCGGCCCTAGGAGATGGGATCTCCTAGGGTTGCGGCGGCCAAGGGAGAGACTTGCCCCCCAAGGCAAGTGGGGCGCCCCCTCCCCTAGGGTTCCCAACCCTAGGCGCATGAGGGGGGCCCAGGGGGCGCACCAGCCCACCAGGGGCTGGTTCCCTCACCACTTCAGCCCATGGGGCCCTCCGGGATAGGTGGCCCCACCCGGTGAACCCCCGGGACCCTTCCGGTGGTCCCGGTACAATACTGGTGACCCCCGAAACTCTCCTGATGGCCGAAACAACACTTCCTATATATAATTCTTTACCTCCGAACCATTCTGGAACTCCTTGTGATGTCCGGGATCTCATCCGGGACTCCAAACAACTTTCGGTTTGCTGCATACTCATATTCATACAACCCTAGCGTCACCGAACCTTAAGTGTGTAGACCCTACGGGTTCGGGAGACATGCAGACATGACCGACACGGCTCTCCGGTCAATAACCAATAGCGGGATCTGGATACCCATGTTGGCTCCCACATGCTCCTCGATGATCTCATCGGATGAACCACGATGTCGAGGATTCAAGCAACCCCGTATACAATTCCCTTTGTGAATCGGTATGTTACTTGCCCGAGATTCGATCGTTGGTATCCCAATACCTCGTTCAATCTCGTTACCGGCAAGTCACTTTACTCGTACCGTAATGCATGATCCCATGACCGAACACTTGGTCACTTTGAGCTTAGTATGATGATGCATTACCGAGTGGGCCCAGTGATACCTCTCCGTAATGCGGAGTGACAAATCCCAGTCTCGATCCGTGTCAACCCAACAGACACTTTCGGAGATACCTGTAGTGCACCATTATAGTCACCCAGTTACGTTGTGACGTTTGGTACACCCAAAGCACTCCTACGGTATCCGGGAGTTACACGATCTCATGGTCTAAGGAAAAGATACTTGACATTGGAAAAGCTCTAGCAAAACGAACTACACGATCTTGTGCTATGCTTAGGATTGGGTCTTGTCCATCACATCATTCTCCTAATGATGTGATCCCGTTATCAATGACATCCAATGTCCATAGTCAGGAAACCATGACTATTTGTTGATCAACGAGCTAGTCAACTAGAGGCTCACTAGGGACATATTGTGGTCTATGTATTCACACGTGTATTATGATTTCCGGATAATACAATTATAGCATGAATAAAAGACAATTATCATGAACAAGGAAATATAATAATAATCCTTTCATTATTGCCTCTAGGGCATATTTCCAACAGTCTCCCACTTGCACTAGAGTCAATAATCTAGTTACATTGTGATGAATCGAACACCCATAGAGTTCTGGTGTTGATCATGTTTAGCTCGCGGAAGAGGTTTAGTCAACGGATCTGCGACATTCAGATCCGTATGCACTTTGCAAATTTCTATGTCTCCATCTTGAACATTTTCACGAATGGAGTTGAAGCGACGCTTGATGTGCCTTGTCTTCTTGTGAAACCTGGGCTCCTTGGCAAGTGTAATAGCTCCAGTGTTGTCACAGAAGAGTTTGATCGGCCCAAACGCATTGGGTATGACTCCTAGGTCGGTGATGAACTCCTTCACCCAAATTGCTTCATGCGCTGCCTCCGAGGCTGCCATGTACTCCGCTTCACATGTAGATCCCGCCACGACGCTCTGCTTGCAGCTGCACCAACTCACTGCTCCACCATTCAACATATACACGTATCCGGTTTGTGACTTAGAGTCATCCAGATCTGTGTCGAAGCTAGCGTCGACGTAACCCTTTACGACGAGCTCTTCGTCACCTCAATAAACAAGAAACATGTCCTTAGTCCTTTTCAGGTACTTCAGGATATTCTTGACCGCTGTCCAGTGTTCCTTGCCGGGATTACTTTGGTACCTTCCTACCAAACTTACGGCAAAGTTTACATCAGGTCTGGTACACAGCATGGCATACATAATAGACCCTATGGCTGAGGCATAGGGGATGACACTCATCTCTTCTATATCTTCTGCCATGGTCGAACATTGAGCCGAGCTCAATTTCACACCTTGTAACACAGGCAAGAACCCTTTCTTGGACTGATCCATTTTGAACTTCTTCAATATCTTATCAAGGTATGTGCTTTGTGAAAGACCTATGAGGCGTCTCGATCTATCCCTATAGATCTTGATGCCTAATATGTAAGCAGCTTCTCCAAGGTCCTACATTGAATAACTCTTATTCAAGTAGGCCTTAATGCTATTCAAAAGTTCTATATCATTTCCCATCAAAAGTATGTCATCTACATATAATATGAGAAATGCTACAGAGCTCCCACTCACTTTCTTGTAAACGCAGGATTCTCCATAAGTCTGCATAAACCCAAACGCTTTGATCATCTCATCAAAGCGAATGTTCCAACTCCGATATGCTTGCACCAGCCCATAAATGGATCGCTGGAGCTTGCATACCTTGTTAGCATTCTTAGGGTCGACAAAACCTTCCGGCTGCATCATATACAGTTCTTCCTTATTATAGCCGTTAAGGAATGCCGTTTTGACGTCCATTTGCCATATCTCATAATCATAGTATGCGGTAATTGCTAACATGATTCGAACGGACTTCAGCTTCGCTACGGGAGAGAAAGTATCATCGTAGTCAACCCCTTGAACTTCATCTTCGCTTCTTCATAGTTCGAAGGTTCACCGTTGTCTAACAACATGATTTCCAGGACAGGGTTGCCATACCACTCTGGTGTGGAACATGTCCTTGTGGACCTACGAAGTTCAGTAACAACTTGATCCGAAGTACCTTGATCATCATATTAATTTCCTCTCTAGTCGGTGTAGGCACCACAAGAACATTTTCCCGAGCTGCACTAGTTTCCGGTTCAAGAGGTAGTACTTCATCGAGTTCTACTTTCCTCCCACTTACTCCTTTCGAGAGAAACTCTTTTTCCAGAAAGGATCCGTTCTTGGCAACAAAGAACTTGCCTTTGGATCTAAGGTAGAAGGTATACCCAATGGTTTCCTTAGGGTATCCTATGAAGACGCATTTTTTCGACTTGGGTTCGAGCTTTTCAGGTTGAAGTTTCTTGACATAAGCATCGCATCCCCAAACTTTTAGAAACGACAGCTTAGGTTTCTTCCCAAACCATAATTCATACGGTGTCGTCTCAACGGATTTAGACGGTGCCCTATTTAAAGTGAATGTAGCTGTCTCTAGAGCGTATCCCCAAAATGATAGCGGTAAATCAGTAAGAGACATCATAGATCGCGCCATATCCAATAGAGTGCGATTACAACGTTCGGATACACCATTACGCTGAGGTGTTCCAGGCGGCGTGAGTTGTGAAACGATTCCACATTTTCTTAAGTGTGTACCAAATTCGTGACTTAAATATTCTCCTGCACGATCTGATCGTAAGAACTTTATTTTTCGGTCAAGTTGATTCTCTACCTCATTCTGAAATTCCTTGAACTTTTCAAAGGTCTCAGACATGTGTTTCATCAAGTAGACATACCCATATCTACTTAAGTCGTCTGTGAGAGTGAGAACATAACGATATCCTCCACGAGCCTCAACGCTCATTGGACCGCACACATCGGTATGTATGATTTCCAATAAGTTGGTTGCTCGCTCCATTGTTCCGGAGAACGGGGTCTTGGTCATTTTGCCTAGGAGGCATGGTTCGCATGTGTCAAATGATTCATAATCGAGAGACTCTAAAAGTCCATCAGCATGGAGCTTCTTCATGCGTTTGACACCAATGTGACCAAGGCGGCAGTGCCACAAGTATGTGGGACTATCGTTATCAACTTTACATCTTTTGGTATTCACACTATGAATATGTGTAACATCACGTTCGAGATTCATTAAGAATAAACCATTGACCATCGGAGCATGACCATAAAACATATCTCTCATATAAATAGAACAACCATTATTCTCAGATTTAAATGAGTAGCCATCTCGTATTAAACGAGATCCTGATACAATGTTCATGCTCAAACTTGGCACTAAATAACAATTATTGAGGTTTAAAACTAATCCCGTAGGTAAATTAGAGGTAGCGTGCCGACGGCGATCACATCGACCTTGGAACCATTCCCGACGCGCATCGTCACCTCGTCCTTTGCCAGTCTCCGCTTATTCCGTAGCTCCTGCTGTGAGTTACAAATATGAGCAACGGCACCGGTATCAAATACCCAGGAGTTACTACAAGTACTGGTAAGGTACACATCAATTACATGTATATCAAATATACCTTTAGTGTTGCCGGCCTTCTTGTCTGCTAAGTATTTGGGGCAGTTCCGCTTCCAGTGACCCTTCCCTTTGCAATAAAAACACTCAGTCTCAGGCTTGGGTCCATTGCCTGACTTCTTCCTGGCAACTGGCTTACCAGGCGCGGCAACATCCTTGCCGTCCTTCTTGAAGTTCTTCTTACCCTTGCCCTTCTTGAACTTAGTGGTTTTATTGACCATCAACACTTGATGATCCTTCTTGATTTCTACCTCTGCTGACTTCAGCATTGAAAATACTTCAGGAATAGTTTTCACCATCCCCTACATATTGTAGTTCATCACAAAGCTCTTGTAGCTCGGTGGGAGCGACTGAAGGATTCTGTCAATGACCGCCTCGTCCGGGAGGTTGATGTCCAGCTGGGACAGGCGGTTGTGCAACCCAGACATTTTGAGTATGTGCTCACTGACAGAACTATTTTCCTCCATCTTACAACTATAGAACTTGTCGGAGACTTCATATCTCTCGACCCGGGCATGAGCTTGGAAAACCAGTTTCAGCTCCTCGAACATCTCATATGCTCCGTGTTGCTCAAAACGCTTTTGGAGCCCCGGTTCTAAGCTGTAAAGCATGCCGCACTGAACGAGGGAGTAATCATCAGCACGAGACTGCCAAGAGTTCATAACGTCTTGGTTCTTTGGGATGGGTGCATCACCTAGCGGTGCTTCTAGGACATATTGTTTCTTGGCAGCTATGAGGGTGATCCTCAGGTTCCGGACCCAGTCCGAATAGTTGCTGCCATCATCTTTCAGCTTGGTTTTCTCTAGGAACGCTTGAAGTTCATGGTGACATGAGCGTTGGCCATTTGATCTACAAGACATTTTTGCAAAGAGTTTAGACTATTGTTCATGATAATAAAGTTCATCTAATCAAATTATTTAATGAACTCCCACTCAGATTTGACATCCCTCTAGTCATCTAAGTGTTACATGATCCGAGTCGACTAGGCCGTGTCCGATCATCACGTGAGACGGACTAGTCATCGTCGGTGAACATCTCCATGTTGATCGTATCTTCCATACAACTCATGTTCGACCTTTCGGTCTCTTGTGTTCCGAGGCCATGTCTGTACATGCTAGGCTCGTCAAGTTAACGTAAGTGTTTTGCATGTGTAAAACTGTCTTACACCCGTTGTATGTGAACATAAGAATCTATCACACCCGATCATCACGTGGTGCTTCGAAACGACGAACTTTAGCAACGGTGCACAGTTAGGGAGAACACTTTCTTGAAATTATTATAAGGGATCATCTTATTTACTACCGTCTTTCTACGTAAACAAGATGCATAAACATAATAAACATCACATGCAATTATATATAGTAGTGACATGATATGGCCAATATCATATAACTCCTTTGATCTCCATCTTCGGGGCTCCATGATCATCTTGTCACCGGCATGACACCATGATCTCCATCATCATGATCTCCATCATCGTGTCTCCATGAAGTTGCTCGCCAACTATTTCTTCTACTACTATGGCTAACACGTTTAGCAATAAAGTAAAGTAATTTACATGGCGTTTCTCAATGACACGCAGGTCATACAAAAAAATAAAGACAACTCCTATGGCTCCTGCCGATTGTCATACTCAACGACATGCAAGTCGTGATTCCTATTACAAGAACATGATCTCATACATCACATATATATCATTCATCATTCATCACAACTTTGGCCATATCACATCACAAAACACTTGCTGCAAAAACAAGTTAGATGTCCTCTAATTGTTGTTGCAATTTTTACGTGGCAGCAATAGGGTTCTAGCAAGAACGTTTTCTTACCTACGTGAAAGCCACAACGTGATTTGTCAACTTCTATTTACCCTTCATAAGGACCCTTTTCATCGAATCCGCTCCAACTAAAGTGGGAGAGACAAACACCCGCTAGCCACCTTATGCAACTAATGCATGTCAGTCGGTGGAACCTGTCTCACGTAAGCGTACGTGTAAGGTCGGTCCGGGCCGCTTCATCCCACAATACCGCTGAAGCAAAATAAGAGTAGTAGCGGCAAGAAAGTTGACAACATCTACGCCCACAACAAATTGTGTTCTACTCGTGCAATAGAGAACTACGCATAGACCTAGCTCATGATGCCACTGTTGGGGAACGTTGCATAAAATAAAAAAATTCCTACGTTCACCAAGATCCATCTATGAGTTCATCTAGCAACGAGTTATATGAGTGCATCTACATACCTTTGTAGAACGCGAGCGGAAGCGTTCAAGTGAACGGGGTTGAGGGAGTCGTACTCGTCGTGATCCAAATCACCGATGACCAAGTGTCGAACAGACAGCACCTCCGCGTTCAACACACGTATGGAGCGGATGACGTCTCCTGCACCTTGATCCAGCAAGGAGGAAGGAGAGGTTGATGAAGATCCAGCAGCACGACGGCGTGGTGGTGGATGCAGCAGGATTTCGGCAGAGCTTCGCCGAGCTTCTGCGAGAGGGAGAGGTGTAGCAGGGAGGGGAAGGAGGTGCCAGGTGTTGGGGTGCGGCTGCCTTCCCACCCCCCCTCTTTATATAGGGAGCCCAGGGGGGCGCTGGCCCTAGGAGATGGGATCTCCTAGGGGGGGCGGCGGCCAAGGGAGAGACTTGCCCCCCAAGGCAAGTGGGGCGCCCCCTCCCCTAGGGTTCCCAACCCTAGGCGCATGAGGGGGGCCCAAGGGGGGCGCACCAGCCCACCAGGGGCTGGTTCCCTCCCCACTTCAGCCCATGGGGCCCTCCGGGATAGGTGGCCCCACCCGGTGGACCCCTAGGACCCTTCCGGTGGTCCCAGTACAATACCAGTGACCCCCGAAACTCTCCCGATGGCCGAAACAACACTTCCTATATATAATTCTTTACCTCCGGACCATTCTGGAACTCCTCGTGACGTCCGGTATCTCATCCGGGACTCCGAACAACTTTCGGTTTGCTGCATACTCATATTCATACAACCCTAGCATCACCGAACCTTAAGTGTGTAGACCCTACGGGTTCGGGAGACATGTAGACATGACCGAGACGGCTCTCCGGTCAATAACCAATAGCGGGATCTGGATACCCATGTTGGCTCCCACATGATCCTCAATGATCTCATCGGATGAACCATGATGTCGAGGATTCATGCAACCCCGTATACAATTCCCTTTGTCAATCGGTATGTTACTTGCCCGAGATTCGATCGTTGGTATCCCAATACCTCGTTGAATCTCGTTACCGGCAAGTCACTTTACTCGTAACGTAATGCATGATCCCATGACCAAACACTTGGTCACTTTGAGCTAATTATGATGATGCATTACCGAGTGGGCCCAGTGATACCTCTCCGTAATGCGGAGTGACAAATCCCAGTCTCGATCCGTGTCAACCCAACAGACACTTTTGGAGATACCTGTAGTGCACCTTTATAGTCACCCAGTTACGTTGTGACGTTTGGTACACCCAAAGCACTCCTATGGTATCCGGGAGCTACACGATCTCATGGTCTAAGGAAAAGATACTTGACATTGGAAAAGCTCTAGCAAAACGAACTACACGATCTTGTGATATGCTTAGGATTGGGTCTTGTCCATCACATCATTCTCCTAATGATGTGATCCCGTTATCAATGACATCCAATGTCCATAGTCAGGAAACCATGACTATCTGTTGATCAACGAGCTAGTCAACTAGAGGCTCACTAGGGACATATTGTGGTCTATGTATTCACGCGTGTATTACAATTTCTGGATAATACAATTATAGCATGAATAAAAGACAATTGTCATGAACAAGGAAATATAATAATAATCCTTTTATTATTGCCTCTAGGGCATATTTCCAACAAATATATCTCAATTCTGTTGGCGTGAAGAAATATAAGGAACCAAAGATGCAAGTGGCCATCTGAATGATCTCGAAAAAACTCAAGTGATGCAGCAACATGTAGATCGTAATCAAGTTGCCTTGCAGGAGAGAAGTTGAATTCAAACAAGGCTCCAGCAGTATTTTCTAGTGGACGCATCATGTAGTTCACAGCCTGCTGCCTTTTGTAGGGAATCAACTTTGGAAAACAGAATAGAGTCAATGGTAGTATGGGTATAATGTGTCCTGTATAAGCAAGTTGGATACGGTCCAGCCAACAATAGACTATAGATAACGTGAGCATGCATGTATGCAAGACGTTGCCAATAGATGATACCCAAGTTACCAAGGTAAACTGCAGAATACCGGGGTCCCATTGCCTTTCAGAAAAATATGCCCTCTTGTACGTGCAAGTTAGAGCACCAAAACTGCCAACCACTTCAGTCCCTTGAATCAAAAAGGAATTTCCCTTGTCCTGCTCCTTTAGATGTTCAAAACCAATTACAATAAAGACTGTAATTCCCAGGTGCACCACTATACCGGCACACACACACACAGGGTTTTCCCAAGAACCAGCAAGGGAGAAGAATGAAGTGTCGAATTCCAGGATCCCACTATGTTGCAGTTGAAAGCTCAAGTCCATGATTAAGAGAATATTTCACAGCAGGAACAGAAAAACATGACACCCGTGTGATTGAAAGAAACTTAATAGCGCTGAGGCATCACTAGTAGAAAACCGGTCAAATCTGAGACACATTAGTGCCGGTTTGATTTTGAGCCGGCACTAATGTGTCCATTAGTGCAGATTCCAACGGCTAGCCGGCCGCTGTCATTAGTACCGGTTCGTGGTGAACCTTTAGCACCGGTTCGTGCCACGAACCGGTACTAAAGAGAGTGGTGGCAGGATGTTGTCAGTCTGGGGCCCCTCCAGCACCTTTAGTACTAGTTCATGGCACGAACCGGTACTAAAGGTCGTTGTACATAAACCCTTTGTCCACCCGATCGCTCTGTTCTTCCCCTTTCCCGTCACTTCCTCTGTTCTTCCCCTCTCTTCCTCGAGCTCATCACAAATTTTGCCCAAAATTTGTCAAGATTTGAAGGCCCCCATCCATTCAAATGATCACAAAGGTTAGCAACTTTGTCCTTTCATCTCTCATTGCTAGATTAGCTCTTGCAATGCTTTGTATAGTGATTAATTTGTGAGTTTAGTAATTTGGGAGGAATTATATGTGCTAGTATTTGATTTATATGCAATTTGAGGTCAAAAATAACACTTAGTTTGCATATGTAGGTGTGGTTTCCTTAGTGCCTTCTAAATCTCCGTCGCAACCACCGTCGATCGCCCGCACCGTCCCATCGCCAGCACCACCTTGTGGTGAGGCTCTTGTTCATGAATGTTTTACATTACGAAATTGATGTTTGTGTGATTTGGATATATAGTTACTCGTATAATTATCTTACCCGTACGTTGTTTGTTATACATAGTGCCATGGTTTTGATATCCGTCCCCGTCGGCCCTCGTCCTTGTTATGATTCGCATGTGGTATATTCTCTTTTAAAACTAGTTGTTGCATTTCGTGTTTATGACAAATTATGCCCATCAAGTTGACATAGTTATTTTTATCTAGGAGGTATGTGAACCGGAAAATCCAACCGACCCTATTGTCGAGAGGTTAAATTTAGTTGAAAGAGAAAATGAGTATTTGAAAGAAAAATTGAAAAGAATTGAGGGGGAGAAGATGGAATTGGAGTTGCATGTTGCCGATGTCGTCGATGATCATAAGATCAAGATGGAGAAAATGCGGTTGAATATTAGAAAGATTAGAAAATATGCCATTGATAGTGTGGCTTGGTATCATTATGATGTTGGATCAATTGTTACGTTGGTTGCGATCTTGATCATATTTGTTGTTGCATCTAAATTCTTTAGCTAGAGAGTTATTTGTATGTTGCATTTAATTAAGTGTTGTATATGAACTTTATGTATGAACTTGTATTAATTTGGTCTATTCGGTGTTGTGTAATGAAGATGAGCCGACAATGGATGTATGATGACCGATGCTCTCCCGAGCTCATTAATGGCGTGCATACTTTTCTGCTTGCCGCTGAGGCAAACAAGCGGGCGGATGGTTTTATGCCTTGTCCATGTGCTGGTTGTAAGAATGGTGACAATTATTCAACGTCAAGAACCATTCACGTCCTGCTATTTGAGTCCGGTTTCATGCCCCACTATAATGTTTGGACCAAGCACGGAGAAAGAGGGGTTATGATGGAAGACAATGAAGAAGAAGAGGACGAGACAGCTATCCTGGCCATGGGTCCCCTGAATACGATGATACAACAATGCGGGAAGAAGCTGAGCCGGCAATGCGGGAAGAAGCTGAAGAAGAGGCATCAGATGAGCCCGCTGATGATCTAGGTCGGGCCATTGCCGATGAAAAGAGAAACTGCACAAGTGATTTGGAGAGGAAGAAGTTGCAGCGCATGTTAGAGGATCACAAGAAATTGTTGTACCCGAATTGCGAAGCTGACAAAAAAAAGTTGGGAAACACACTGGAATTGCTGCAATGGAAGGCAGAGAATGGTGTATCTGACAAGGGATTTGGAAAGTTGCCGGTAATGATAAAGAATATGCTTCGAAAGGACAACGAATTGCCCGAGAGTACGTATGAAGCAAAGAAGGCTGTCTGCCCTCTAGGGTTAGAGGTGCAGAAGATGCATGCATGCCCTAATGACTACATCCTCTACCGCGGTGAGTAGGAGGATTTGAATGCTTGCCCGGTATGCGGTGCATTGTGTTATCAGTTCAGTCGCGATGACCCTGGTGATGTCGAGGGTGAGCGCCCCAGGAAGTAGATTCCTGCCAAGGTGATGTGGTATGCTCCTATAATACAATGGTTGAAACGTTTGTTCCAAAACAAAGAGCGTGCGAAGGCGATGCGGTGGCATAGAGAAGACCATAAGAAAGAGGGAAAGTTGAGAGTACCCGCTGACGGTTCGCAGTGGAGAAAAATCGAGAGAAAGTACAGGGAGGAGTTTGCAGGTGACCCATGGAACGTATGTTTTGGTCTAAGCGTAGATGGCATTAATCCTTTTGGGGAGCAGAGCAACAACCATAGCACGTGGCATGTGACTCTATGTTTGTATAACCTTCCTCCTTGGTTGTGCATGAAGCGGAAGTTCATTATGATGCCAGTGCTCATCCAAGGCCCTATCCAACCCGGCAACGACTTTGATGTGTACCTAAGGCCATTAGTTGAAGAACTATAACAGCTATGGAATGGAACAGGTGTATGTGCGTGGGATGAGCACGGACAGGAAGAATTTGACCTAAAGGCGTTGCTGTTCGTGACCATCAATGATTTGCCTTCTCTCAGTAACCTTTCAGGACAGACAAACAAGGGATACCGCGGATGCACGCACTGTTTGGATGATACCGACAGTATATATTTGGAGAGTTGTGGGAAGAATGTGTACCTGGGACATCGTCGATTTCTTTCGAGCAGGCATCCTGCAAGAAAGAAAGTCAAGCATTTCAAAGGTGAGGCGGATCACTGGACGAAGCCTCGCCACCGTACTGGTGCTGATGTACATGATATGGTCAAGGATTTGAAGGTAATCTTTGGAAAGGGTCCTGGCGGACAACCTGTTCCGAAGGACGCTAACGGACGCGCACCCATGTGGAAGAAGAAATCTATATTTTGGGACCTGCCATATTGGAAAGACCTAGAGGTCTCAATCGACGTGATGCACGTGACGAAGAATCTTTGCGTGACCCTGCTTGGTTTCTTGGCCGTGTATGGGAAGACAAAATACACACGAGAGGCACGGGAGGACCAGCAACATATGCATGGAAAAGACGACATACATCAGGGTCAGGCCAGCTATGCTCTTACCAAAGAAGAGAAGGAAATATTCTATGAATGCCTGCTCAGCATGAAGGTACCGTCTGGCTTCTCGTCGAATATAAAGGGAATAATAAATATGGCAGAGAAAAAGTTCCAGAACCTAAAGTCTCATGACTGCCACGTGATTATGACGCAACTGCTTCCGGTTGCATTGAGGGGGCTTCTATCGGAAAACGTTCGATTAGCCATTGTGAAGCTATGTGCATTCCTCAGTGCAATCTCTCAGAAGGTAATCGATCCAGAAATAATACCAAGGTTACAGAATGATTTGGTCCAAAGTCTTGTCAGTTTCGAGTTGGTGTTCCCACTATCCTTCTTCAACATCATGACGCACGTCCTAATTCACCTTTGCGAAGAGATTAACATTTTGGGTCCTGTATTTCTACAAAATATGTTCCCCGTGGAGAGGTTCATGGGAGTCTTGAAGAAATATGTTCATAACCGTGCTAGCCCAGAAGGAAGCATCGCGAAGGGCCATGAAAATGAGGAGGTCATTGAGTTTTGTATTGACTTTATTCCTGACGTTAAGCCAATTGGTGTTCTTGAATCGTGGCATAAGGGCAGACTGGATGGAAAAGGCACGCTAGGAGGGGATCAAGTAATATGTATAGACGGGCATTCTCTCACTGAAGCACACTACACAGTTCTACAGAATTCCGCCTTGGTGGCTCCGTATATGGAGGAACACAAGAATTTTCTACACTCCAAACACCCGGAGAAGTCTGACGACTAGATTACATGTGAACAAATGAGGACTTTCGCCGGTTGGTTGCAGAAACGTGCCATGCATGATGGCGATATTGAAGATGACCTGTACTCGCTGTCCCAGTTAGCATCTTCGAATATAATGACTTTCAAAGGGTACCAGATAAATGGGAATACATTTCACACGATCGTCCAAGATAAGAAGAGCACCAACCAAAACAGTGGTGTCTGCTTTGATGCAACAACCAACACGGGAAAGGAAACATATTATGGTTACATAGAGGACATATGGGAACTTAACTATGGAGGTGGTTTGAAGGTCCCTTTGGTTCAGTGCCATGGGTCAATATGACACGAGGCAGGGTAACGGAAGACCCGCAGTACGGAATGACAAAAGTGGATCTCAACAATCTTGCGTATGAAGACGAACCATTCGTCCTAGCCAATGATGTAGCACAGGTTTTTTATGTGAAAGACATGTCTACCAGGCCGAGAAAAAGAAAAGATAAGGAAGTGAATGGATCATACGACGAGACAAACCGCCACATAGTTCTTTCAGGGAAAAGAAACATCATGGGAGTGGATGACAAGACAGACATGTCAGAGGATTATGAAAAGTTGGATGAAATTGCTCCATTCACAGTGAATATTGACCCCAGCATCCAGTTAAATGATGAAGATTTTCCATGGCTACGGTGCAAAGGGACACACACGAATAAAAAGTTTCACACCCAAAGATCTGGGATGTGATCGGCTTCACTATCATCACTTTCTTCTGTGTTTCACACCCAGGAGGGAATCTCTGTAATAGTTAGGGTAGTTATGTGTTTTGGCATTTGAAACGCGAAGAAATTTTATGTACAAACAAATTCTTTCATGCATTTACTGATTTTTCAGTTAAATGACCCTGAAATTGAAAAGCATTTCAAATGAAACCAAAAAAGTTTAAAAGTTGGCATGGTATCATAATTTCACCCACATAGCATGTGCAAAAAAGTAGAGAGGGTTACGGCAAAACTGGATGCACTTCGTGTACAAAATGGACAATCTCTTTCGAAGTATCAGGGTTTCGGACGAAAACTCATCTGTTACAAAGGCATTTCATTTTTTAAATAACCTAATGTCAGGACCCCGACTCGATGTCACATCAATCTAGCTTGTAACACCTCATATCACTTTGCGGCCTCACGCACGGTATTCCCACGGGTGTCGCCTTACCTTTGCCCGGGACCGTTTGCGCCTTTTGGCTCACGTATATGATAGTGTCGCTAGCATCCATATGATAAGGAGCCCGGGCTGACATGACTAATCGTAAATCCAAAGTGGCACAGGCTTACAGGGACAGGCATCCATGACCCAGCTTCGAACGTGTCGGTCATCAGCAAGTGGGTCCGGGCTGTAGCACTGGGCTAGCAGGACTCCGGTAGACCGGGCTGTAGCGGGCTAACAGGACTCCGGTACTCAATGTGTGACATTTCCCCGAAGGGACAGACACAGGAACGAAGAAGGACACATGCCGGCCAGCCTAAGTGTTCCAGAGCAGTAGCAAGCTACCATGGCTCAGTGGTAACACTAGGAGACATTTCCCGGTAAGAGAGGCTACTAAAGATAAACAACTAGATAGTCAGATCCCACACATACCAAGCATTTCAATAACATACACACAGTATGCTCGATATGTGCAAATACAACATGGCATCACAACATGACTCTACGACACAAGTACTTTATTTAAGGCTCAGGGAGCCATACATAATCATACACACAGGTACGGGTCACACGACCCAGCATTCAAGTCATACAGTCATACCAACCAGCAGCGGAAGTAACTTGTCTGAGTGCAGACAACTAGTAAAATAAAAGAGGCTTGGAAAGCCTAGCTATACTACGTGGTCCTTCACAAGCTCAGGATCACCACCTGGGCCTTAGCCTACTCAGTGATGTCAACGTCTACGTAGAACCCATCAGAAGGGGTTGCAGCGTCTTCTGTAAAAATGTAGATTATAGCAACATGAGTACAAAGGTACTCAGCAAGACTTACATCAAATCCTACATACATGCACATTATCAAGAAGGGTTGGTGGAGTTGTTGCAGCAAGCCAGCTTTGACTCTTGGCTAGGCTAACCTACGAGACTCCAACTTGAAATGGTTTTGCGTACACGAGTCCACTACTCACCACTTCAATACACTATCGAGGATGCACCTCCGTCTTCCTACGGAAGAGCCATCCTCGGCACTCACACTTATCTTGAGGCTTTTAGTAGTTTCCATTTACTTGTCTATGAACTGTATAGGCAACCAAGTAGTCCTTTACCGCGGACGCGGCTATTCGAATAGATCATGATAACCCTGCAGGGGTGTACTTCTTCATACATGTTTCCACCACTTAGCTTCTGCACACGACATGTGCTCGGCAGACTTCAAGCGAAAGCCGACGTGGGTGTAGACCACGACCTACCTAAACACCTAAGTCTCTAGTCCAGGTTTATCGCCTATCTAGGTTCCATCCGCAGGGAGTCCGGCCAAGGTTTCCCATACGGCCCCGGACAATGTGAACAGGGTTCCCGAGATACCTAACGGGTATTCAGTACACCGTGCCACGTACCTACCGCATCACAGCCCACCCCTACGGTCAGCGCTGTCCACCGCCTCCAGTAGGCTACAACACCAGAAACTACTTGCAACTCCTGGACAGAGAACTAGGGTGGATAAGAAGTCGAGCGGGGTCATATTTCAGGGCCCAATGCATGGTAGTAGCTGTATCTTAAATCACACGTACAGATCTCAGTGCTTAAGGTCGGTTTCAATGAAACAACCCACCATGTACTCCTACATGGCCTCTCATCGATACCTTTACCAAATCGTGTTTACCACACCATTCTCATTACCGACATAATCATTTCACTCTAGCCCATCACCCAGATGAACCAGACCTGACACGACTCTAAGCATAGCAGGCATAGCAAGGTAGGAACAACACATACATATGGCTCAATCAACTCCTACACATTCTAGTGGGTTTCATCTAGTTACTGTGGCAATGACAGGTCATGCAGAGGAAATGGGTTCAACTACCGTAGCACACAGCAGTTTGAAACACGTTGTCTTAATGCAATAAAAGAGAGCAGGAGCGAGAACATGGGATTGTATCGATATGATCAAATGGTTGGTTGCTTGCCTGATGATTCGATGCACTGATACAGTTCTTCGTTAGGGTAATCACGGTACTCCTCAGAGGCAGAACCTGCCGCAAAGAACACCGATACACAACCATCACCAAACAATGTGCAACAATATGATGCATGCATGAAACATGGCAATATGAGTGAGTTGGGCTAATGCAACTAGGACCAGAAGGGTTTGAACCAATTTGAATCAAAGATTCAAATTTTAGACCCAAACATGGCCCTTTAAAGTGTTTTTCCTTGTTCTGCATTAAACATCAGGTTAACTTGTTTAATCATGCATGAAAATAGTACTGATGGATAGATTGGATTTTTCTGATCATTTTTCATATATAATTTGTCTGATTTGGAGTTACAGAATAAAAGTTATGAATTTTTTAAAGTTTAAACTATATTCTGGAATTTCCTATATTAGATTAAATCCAGAAAATCAATTATTGCGTCAGCCTGACGTCAGTGTGACATCAGCAGGTCAACGGGACACGTCCGGGTCAAACCTGACAGTGGGTCCCGCGTGTCAGTGTGATTAATTAAACTAAAATTAATTTAAACTAATCCTAATTAGTTAACAGGGCTGGGCCCCACCTGTCATTGACTCAGGGGAGTCAACCAGGGCCCACCCGTGGTCAAACCCGGGTCGGCTGCACCGGCGTTTAGCCGCCGGCGAGCCCGACGCGGCGGCGGAAGTGGTTTTGGCCGTTTCGGCCACCAAATGGGTCGCGGAGACCACCGGAGAGGAGCTGAGGTCGAGCCGCAGCTCTTGGTGGAGTCCGTTGGGGTCGGGGTGGCCGGAGTTGGCGCCGGCGACGACTTTGGCGGCCACCGGAGTTCGGCCAAAGTCGAACTTGACGCAAGAGGGGTCGGTGAGGTGCGGGGAGTAGCTAGTTAGGTGCTACGTGACGCGGTGAGCATGATGGACACCGTGGAGTGGCCGGAGGATGAGCGGGAGCACGTCGGCGACGAGCTCCACGGCGGTGGGTGCGGTTGAGCTCCGGGAGGTCGCTACACGGCTCGGGAGCACGAACGGAAGGGAGGGGAAGATGGCTAAGCTCACAGTGAGTGCGACGAAGCCCTTGGTGCGGCCGGGGATGGACCGGAGCGACGACGGCGTTGAAGGGCATCTCCGGCGACGGCGGACTCGGGCGAGGTCGGTGCGGTGGACTCGGGCGTTGCGAGCGCTCGGGGCTCGGCTTGCTCGATGAAGTGGACATCGGCGGAGCTCCTGGACACGACGAGAGGACGCACGGGCGGCGGGGAGCACGGCTACGACGTAGGCACGGCGGTGGTGGCGTCGGTCATGGCGGGGGAGCGCGAGGGGGAGGAGCTGGAGAGGAGAGGGGGTGTCTGGGGGGTTCGCGGGAGAGAGGGAGGGCGATCCACGACGTCACCGGGCGAGGGGAGCGGCGAGGCGGCGAGCAGGTGCATGGCGCGCGCTGCGGTCACCGTCGGGCACCTGCCTGCCTGCCTGGCCGGCAAGCAGCTCGCTGGAGTGGCGCTGGGCTGGGCCGGCAGGTGGGCCGGGTGCTGGCGCCAGGTAAGCTTTTCTATTTTTCTCTGTTTTCTGTTTTTTAATACTTCTGCAACTTTGTTGAATTAATAAAAATACTTAGGCAACTCCTAAAATCACCAAACTACACCTGGTCCATAGTTGGATTATTTCCAACATGAAACATTTTAGTTTGGAGATATTTGAGCAATTAAATATTTTATATAATTTTAAATGCCCAAATTCAAATATTTATGATTTAATTCACAAACCCTAAGATGGCCTAGAAAAATGTGCATCACTTTTGGCAGAGGTTCTGATCCAAGACAAAAATGATGGGCATTTTAGAAGGGCATTTCAGGTTCATTGAAAAAGTTTTTAGTAAACCCTAGTTGGTTTCAGTGGGGGCTGGGGGTTCTGTCATCCCCATTTCAGGTTTCTGATGCAAAAATAAACATGATGCAACACTCTAATGCATGACTAGCTAGGGTGTGACAACTCACCCCCACTCAAAGAATCTCGTCCCGAGATTTAGGTTCCTCCGGAAAGAGGGCGGGATACTCGAGTCGAAGACGATCCTCCCTTTCCCAAGTTGCTTCATCCTCAGAATGGTGCGACCATTGAATTTTGAGAAACTTGATATTATGACGCCGAGTGGTACGCTCGGCCTGATCGAGGATACGAGTGGGGTACTCTCGATACGTAAGATTATCTTGGAGATCAAGTGTTTCGTGGTCCACTCCACGGATAGGATCCGAGAAGCAACGCCTGAGTTGAGAAACGTGGAAGACATCATGGACTCTGGAGAGATGCGGAGGTAGTTCCAACTGGTAGGCAACTTCTCCTCGTTTGGCGAGAATGCGAAAAGGTCCAATGTAACGAGGAGCCAATTTGCCTTTGATACCGAAACGATGAGTTCCCTTCAGAGGGGTAACCCGAAGGTAAGCCTTCTCGTCAATGTCGAAAGTCATAGCCTTATGTTTTCGGTCATATTGACTCTTCTGACGGGATTGGGCTGTTTTCAACTTTTCACGAACGATGCGAACTTGCTCTTTTGCTTCCTGAATCATATCCGGGCCAAAGAATTGTCTTTCCCCGGTCTCTGACCAGTTAAGGGGTGTTCGACACCGTCGTCCATAGAGAACTTCAAAAGGGGCTTTACCCAAGCTAGATTGATAGCTGTTGTTGTAAGCAAATTCGGCAAATGGAAGGCATTTCTCCCACTCCATTCTGAAAGAGATAACAGAGGCTCGAAGCATGTCTTCTAGAATCTGGTTGACCCGTTCTACTTGACCACTCGATTGAGGGTGAAAAGCGGTGCTAAAGGAAAGGCGGGTTCCCATAGCGTTTTGGAAACTTCCCCAAAATCGAGAGGTGAAAAGACTTCCTCGATCCGAGTTAATTTCCAAAGGAACACCATGGAGAGACACTATTTGGGAGATGTATAAGTCTGCCAGCTGACTAGCGGTTATACCCTCACGAACAGGTAAGAAATGGGCCACTTTGGAAAGACGATCGACAACGACAAAGATAGCATTATTCCCTCTCTTGGTCCTGGGAAAACCGGTAATGAAATCCATACCAATTCTATCCCATTTCCATTCAGGAATAGCTAGGGGTTGAAGGGTGCTAGCAGGCCGTTGATGCTCTGCTTTTACACGATGACAGACGTCGCAATTAGCAATATACTGAGCAATTTCTCTCTTCATCCTAGTCCACCAGAACCTCTGGCGTAGGTCCTGATACATCTTGGTACTACCGGGATGAATGGTGAGAGGAGATTCATGAGCCTCCTTAAGGATCAACTTCCGTAGATGCTGGTTCTTGGGAACCACTAAACGGTTCTCAAAGTACACAACACCATGATCATTTGTGGAGAAACAACTAGCACCTCCGCTAGCAATGTTCTCCTTGATCTTAGCTATTCCCTTATCTCGCTTCTGGGCAGCGATGATTTGATCCGTAAGAGTAAGTTTCGCCACCAAGGTGGAAAGAAATCCTTGAGGAACAATGTGAAGGTTAAGCTTCCGAAATTCCTCATGGAGAAGCGGTTGACTTTGTTGTAACATCAGGTTGTTACAATAAGATTTACGACTTAGCGCATCAGCCATGACGTTGGCTTTCCCTGGGGTGTAAGTTATTCCTAAGTCGAAATCTGTGATCAACTCGACCCAACGTCTTTGCCTGAGATTCAAATCCGGTTGGGTGAAGATGTACTTCAGACTTTGGTGATCAGTGAATATTTCGCAACGATTACCGAGGAGGTAATGTCGCCAGGATTTAAGTGCATAGACTACAGCTGCAAGCTCTAGATCATGAGTAGGATAATTCTCCTCATGTGGGTGCAATTGCCGTGAGGCGTAAGCAACTACATGTCGATCTTGCATGAGAATACAGCCTAGTCCTTGTCGCGAGGCGTCGCAGTAGATAACAAAGTCCTTAGAGAAGTCTGGCGGTACCAGAACGGGAGCAGAAGTCAGGCGTCTTTTCAGTTCCTGAAAGCTGTGCTCACATTGTGGAGTCCACTCGTACTTTTTATCTTTCTTGAGGAGTTTGGTTAGGGGTTTAGCAACTTTGGAGAAATTTTCGACAAAGCGACGGCAATAGCTCGCTAAGCCCAGAAAACTCCGAACTTGCTTGACCGATTCAGGTGGAGTCCAATTAAGGACGGCTTGAACTCGCTCAGGGTTAACAGCAATACCTTTACCAGATATTACATGACCCAGATAGGTCACTTCTGACAACCAAAATTCACATTTAGAGAATTTGGCATAAAGACGATGCTCTCGAAGTTTCTTCAACACTAGCCTTAGATGTTCGGCATGTTCTTCCTCGCTCTTGGAGTAGATGAGTATATCATCGAGGTAAACCACGACGAATTTATCCAAATACTCCATGAAGATTGAGTTCATTAACCGAGAAAAGGTGGCTGGAGCGTTGGTTAAACCGAAGGACATGACGGTGTACTCGTATTGGCCATAACGAGTAACAAAGGCCGTTTTAGGAATGTCCCCGTTCCTGATTTTGATTTGATGGTAGCCCAACCTCAAATCCATTTTGGAGAAGACTGAGGATCCAGCGAGCTGATCATACAGGTCGTTGATCCCGGGGAGCGGATATTTGTTCTTGATTGTGACCAAATTGACAGGTCGATAATCTACAACCATCCGGTCCGTACCATCCTTCTTCTTGACGAAGAGGACGGGGCAAGCCCATGGAGATGAACTAGGTCGGATGAAACCCTTTTTCAAGGACTCATCGAGTTGTTTCTTAAGCTTGGCTAGTTCTAGTGGTGCCATCTTATAGGTCTTCTAGCAATCGGGACGGTTCCTGGAATGAGGTCTATTACGAAGTCAACATCCCTGTCGGGTGGAACACCTGGCAATTCCTCTGGGAAGACATCCGGAAAGTCACGGACTACCGGGACGTCCTCAAGGTCTGGCAAAGGGCTGGCGTTAAGAGAATATAACTGTCGCTTGGCTATTCGGGTCAAGACATTGACTATCTTCCCCGAAGGATGAGTGAGTTGAACAGTCCTAGAGAAGCAATCAATTTGGGCATGATGAACTGACATCCAGTCCATACCCAGAATGATATTAATATCTGAAGATTTGAGGGCTATCAAAGATGCGAGGAAAACAAGTCTGTCGACTAGGATTTCATTTCCATGGCTTACTCTAGAAGTTTGCCATTTGGATCCCGGAGTTTGAATTACCATAGAGGTTGGCATGTCACAGAATGCGATGTTATGCAAACGAGCATAATTTTCGGATATAAAAGAATGAGAGGCTCCTGTATCGAAAAGAACAGATGCCGGGTGGCAATTAACAAGAAGCGTACCAAGAACGACGTTGGGATCCTCTTGAGCTTCCTCGGCAGAGATACAGTTGACATGGCCACGTGCAGCGGTGGCCGGCTTGGCGTGGAACACTTTCCCTGTCGGCTTGCCACGGCCAACAGCTTTAGCAGATTGGTTGGGGTTGGTCTGGGGACACTCACGCATATAGTGGCCAGATTCCCCACACTTGAAACAAGTTACGGACCTGGTACGTGGAGGAGCATTGTTGGTTGGACCACCATAGGGCTTGGCTGGTGCAGACTGTTGAACAGGGCGAGGCGCCTGGAAGGATGGCCTCGGTGTGAACCTGGGTGGCAGGGCAGTGTTGGGCACCCACACGCGGCGCTTCTGAGGACCAGCACCGGATGAGGAACCCACGTCACGGCCATGCTTGCGTGTTGCGTCATAATCAGTCTGACCAGTCTCAGCACTGATGGCCTTGTTAACAAGTTTCTGAAAGGATGTGCACTCATGCTGACGGAGGTCGCGGCGAAGCTCAGGACTAAGCCCCTTACGGAACCTTGCTTGCTTCTTGGCATCGGTAGAAACTTCCTCAGTGGCATATCGTGCGAGGTTACCAAACTCCCTGCTGTAAGCATCCACAGAGAGTCGGCCTTGGGTGAAATTGCAAAATTCCTCACGTTTACGGTCCATGAGACCCTCCGGAATGTGATGTTCACGGAAAGCCTCGCTGAATTCAGCCCAAGTAGTGACATGGCCCGCTGGGCGCATAGCTCCATAATTCTCCCACCATAGACTGGCGGGGCCTTCAAGATGATATGCAGCAAAGGTGATCTTGTCAGCCTCAGCTACTAGCGCAGAATGCAGTTTGTGAGAAATATTGCGAAGCCAGTCATCAGCGTCGAGAGGCTCGACGGAGTGGTGGAACGTGGGTGGATGTAACTTAATGAAATCACTGAGCGACACCACGTTAGTCCTCTGATGGTGTGCTGTGTTCTGTTCAATACGCTCCAACAAACGGTTGGTCTCCCGTTTATTTCTCTCAGCTTCCATCATAACCTCGGCTAGGGAAGGAGGATGAGGCAGATTTGCATTCCTGACTTCACTGCCTTTGGCCTGCTCTTGAGGAGCAGGGTTAGTGAGCGTGTTGACCATCCTAGGTAAACAAGACAATGATTTAGTCAGAATGATAAGATTCCGACATAGGATACAGAATGTATGGAATAACTCGGAATGCAAGATGATCATCCATATGACATGGTAAATACAGAAACTGCTTCTTTTATTCCATCGTCATACACACCATACAAGGTTTAGTACAAGACCAAACAAGGTACTCTTGCGGTGAAAAGAGGATTACATCTCATCGGAGGCATCCCAAACTCTTATACATTATTTTTCTACATCTCCGGAAACGGTACAAACTAGGTCATATCCCACGAGTCACGCAGGACGATAGACGACACAGCTAGTACAAACTAGTGATACCACCACTAACTCAGACCGATCCGTAGTAGTCCTCGTAGAAATTACCTCCATAGCCTGGAAGCTCAACATGATCATCCGGGAACAGACGATCTCGCGGAGCTTGTGGACCATAGGGGCTAGGATGGGGTCTTGGACCAACAGACGGTGGCCTGCGGGGACCGCGAGGTGGGGTGATGCCTCCTACATCACGCCAACCCATCACGTCTGGCAGAGCAGATCTCACAGGATAGAGATCGCGCATATCCGAATATCCAGCTTGCACCGCCGGTGCAAACCGAGTCAACGTGGCCCAATGGTCAGCACGGGTATTGAAAAGCTCTAGCCTCAAGGCCCGATTTTCACGGTCCTTATCCTTGAGCATCTCAGCAGTGGTGCGAGTCCGTGAATCCTCCTGAGTGGGGTCAGCATAAATAGCCTGGAGATACCCTTGTGCTCCCGGAAGTGATCCTGGCATATACCGGAAATCAGAGTCCCGAAATAGGCCAAACCTGACTCGCATGATGGTCATCATAGAGTAGGCGGCGTCCTGCACAGCCATCCCAATAGTAACTCCAAGTCCATAGGAGCAGTGAAGGGGCTCGGTGGATCCAGGATAAGATGGAAATATCCTGACAGTGCAGAGATACTGACTTTGATTAAAGTCTCGGAATTGCTCTTCGACCGTGTACTTAGGATACCAACGGTATCCAGCCTCAGTTATTACCCTGACCAACATGGCGTTATGGCCGGGTACATCTAGGCATCGAGTCAGGCGAACCACTTGATTGAGGTCGCGAGTGGCCATCTGAAAGCACAACCATAATGCAAAGGCATTAGAATTTCTAGCAAAATTTCGGCAGCATAACAGCTGTAAATGCTCAAGAAGGATTTTGAGACATTTGACAAAGGATTTCATACACACTCAACATCATCATATCAAGTTCTGAGTCCATCCTAGCAACATGATGTGGTAGTAGAACTGTGCTAGGCTTGTATCCATCAAACCTATAAGGTACTACTGATTAGTAACACGTGATCCTGATAGAGAGAATAGATCCTAATTCCTTAACCCCCGGTGGAAGAATAGACTGACTCAGATCAGAATGTCATAAGATAAAGGAGTAAAAAGAGCCTTACGTTCCAACCCACAACCAATTCCCCTACATATAACTAAAGAATTTCTAGACTCAACATCGACCAGTTTGGCTTGGAGAACCTACAGGCAGCCCGGCTCTGATGCCAACGCTGTCAGGACCCCAACTTGATGTCACATCGATCTAGCTTGTAACACCTCATATCACTTTGTGGCCTCACGCACGGTATTCCCACAGGTGTCGCCTTACCTTTTCCCGGGAACGTTTGCACCTTTTGGCTCACGTATATGATAGTGTCGCTAGCATCCATATGATAAGGAGCCCGGGCTGACATGACTAATCGTAAATCCAAAGTGGCACAGGCTTACAGGGACAGGCATCCATGACCCAGCTTCGAACGTGTCGGTCATCAGCAAGTGGGTCCGGGCTGTAGCACTGGGCTAGCAGGACTCCGGTAGACCGGCTGTAGCGGGCTAACAGGACTCCGGTACTCAATGCGTGACATTTCCCCGAAGGGACAGACACAGGAACGAAGAAGGACACATGCCGGCCAGCCTAAGTGTTCCAGAGCAGTAGCAAGCTACCATGGCTCAGTGGTAACACTAGGAGACATTTCCCGGTAAGAGAGGCTACTAAAGATAAACAACTAGATAGTCAGATCCCACACATACCAAGCATTTCAATAACATACACACAGTATGCTCGATATGTGCAAATACAACATGGCATCACAACATGACTCTACGACACAAGTACTTTATTTAAGGCTCAGGGAGCCATACATAATCATACACACAGGTACGGGTCACACGACCCAGCATTCAAGTCATATAGTCATACAAACCAGCAGCGGAAGTAACTTGTCTGAGTGCAGACAACTAGTAAAATAAAAGAGGCTTGGAAAGCCTAGCTATACTACGTGGTCCTTCACAAGCTCAGGATCACCACCTGGGCCTTAGCCTACTCAGTGATGTCAACGTCTACGTAGAACCCATCAGAAGGGGTTGCAGCGTCTTCTGTAAAATGTAGATTATAGCAACATGAGTACAAAGGTACTCAGCAAGACTTACATCAAATCCTACATGCATGCACATTATCAAGAAGGGTTGGTGGAGTTGTTGCAGGAAGCCAGCTTTGACTCTTGGCTAGGCTAACCTACGAGACTCCAACTTGAAATGGTTTTGCGTACACGAGTCCACTACTCACCACTTCAATACACTACCGAGGATCCACCTCCGTCTTCCTACGGAAGAGCCATCCTCGGCACTCACACTTATCTTGAGGCTTTTAGTAGTTTCCATTTACTTGTCTATGAACTGTATAGGCAACCAAGTAGTCCTTTACCGCGGACGCGGCTATTCGAATAGATCATGATAACCCTGCAGGGGTGTACTTCTTCATACATGTTTCCACCACTTAGCTTCTGCACACGACATGTGCTCGGCAGACTTCAAGCGAAAGCCGACGTGGGTGTAGACCACGACCTACCTAAACACCTAA
>NC_057801.1:0-792 GCF_018294505.1 Triticum aestivum
GCAGCGATTTCCATAGTTGTTGAACCCCAAGGTGCGCTTACGTGTTGGTCATCAACACTCGCAGTTTTGGCCGATTCTGGCCCGTTTTGTGGACTATTACTCACCGTTTTGGGGCCCCGCAGCGATTTCCATACTCGTTGAACCCCAAGGTGCGCTTACATGTCGGTCATCAACACTCGCAGGTTTGGCCGATTCTGACCCGTTTCGTGGACTATTACTCACCGATTTGGGGTCCCACGGCGATATCCGTAGTTGTTGAACCTCAAGGTGCGCTCACGTGTCGGTCATCAACACTCGCAGTTTTGGCCGATTCTGGCATGTTTCGTGGACTATTACTCACCGATTTGGGGTCCCGCGGCGATTTCCATAGTTGTTGAACCCCAATGTGCGCTTACGTGTCGGTCATCAACACTCGCAGTTTTGGCCGATTCTGGCATGTTTCGTGGACTATTACTCACCAATTTGGGGCCTCGCAGCGATTTCCATAGTTGTTGAACCCCAGGGTGCGCTTACGTGTCGGTCATCAACAGTCGCAGTTTTGGCCGATTCTGACCCGTTTCGTGGACTATTACTCACCGATTTGGGGTCCCACAGCTATTCCCATAGATGTTGAACCCGAAGGTGCGCTGACGTGTCGGTCATCAACACTCGCAGTTTTGGCCGATTCTGGCCTGTTTCGTGGACTATTACTCACCGATTTGGGGTCCCGCAGCGATTTCCGTAGTTTTTGAACCCCAAGGTGCGCTTACGTGTAGGTCATCAACACTCACAGTTTTGGCCAATTCTGACCCG
>NC_057801.1:2700-3215 GCF_018294505.1 Triticum aestivum
GTTGAACCCGAGGGTGCGCTGACATGTCGGTCATCAACACTCACAGGTTTGGCTGATTCTGACCCGTTTCGTGGACTATTACTCACCGATTTGGGGTCCCGCAGCGATATCCGTAGTTGTTGAACCTCAAGGTGTGCTCACGTGTCGGTCATCAACACTCGCAGTTTTGGCCGATTCTGGCGTGTTTCATGGACTATTACTCACCGATTTGGGGTCCCACAGCGATTTACATAGTTGTTGAACCCCAGGGTGCGCTTACGTGTCGGTCATCAACACTCGCAGTTTTGGCCGATTCTGGCGTGTTTCGTGGACTATTACTCACCGATTTGGGGTCCCGCAGCGATTCCCATAGTTGTAGAACCCCAAGGTGTGCTTACGTGTCGGTCATCAACACTCGCAGTTTTGACCAATTCCGGCCCGTTTCATGGACTATTACTCACCGTTTTGGGGTCCTGCAGCGATTTCCATAGTTGTTGAACCCCAAGGTGCGCTTACGTGTCGGTCATCAACACTCG
>NC_057801.1:5206-100206 GCF_018294505.1 Triticum aestivum
TTGTTGAACCCCAGGGTGCGCTTACATGTCGGTCATCAACAGTCGCAGTTTTGGCCGGTTCTGACCCGTTTCGTGGACTATTACTCACTGATTTGGGGTCCCACGGCTATTCCCATAGATGTTGAACCCCAAGGTGCGCTTACGTGTCGGTCATCAACACTCGCAGTTTTGGCCGATTCTGGCCCGTTTTGTGGACTATTACTCACCGTTTTGGGGTCCTCAGCGATTTCCATAGTTGTTGAACCCCAAAGTGCGCTTGAGGGAGTCCTGGACTAGGGGGTGTCCGGATAGCCGAACTATCATCATCGGCCGGACTCCAAGACTATGAAGATACAAGATTGAAGACTTCATCCCGTGTCCGGATGGGACTTTCCTTGGCGTGGAAGGCAAGCTTGGCGATACGGATATGTAGATCTCCTACCATTGTAACTGACTCTATGTAACCCTAGCCCTCTCCAGTGTCTATATAAACCGGATGGCTTTAGTCTGTAGGACGAACAACAATCATACCATAGGCTAGCTTCTAGGGTTTAGCCTCCTTGATCTCGTGGTAGATCTACTCTTGTAACACACATCATCAACATTAATCAAGCATGACGTAGGGTTTTACCTCCATCAAGAGGGCCCGAACCTGGGTAAAACATCGTGTCCCTCGTCTCCTGTTACCATCCGCCTAGACGCACAGTTTGGGACCCCTTACCCGAGATTCGCCGGTTTTGACACCGACATTGGTGCTTTCATTGAGAGTTCCTCTGTGCCGTCACCTATAGGCTCGATGGCTTCTCTGATCATCATCAATGATGCAGTTCAGGGTGAGACCTTCCTCCCCAGACAGATCTTCGTATTCGGCGGCTTTGCACTGCGGGCCAATTCGCTTGACCATTTGGAGCAGATCGAAAGTTACGCCCCTGGCCATCAGGTAAGATTTGGAAGTTTGAACTTCACGGCTGACATCCATGGGGACTTGATCCCCTATGGATTCGAGCCACTGCCGAGCGTGCCGCACTCTCACGACAAGCATCATTTAGTTCTACGGTCGGACAGTACCCTGGAGGCCGCACTTAAGCCCGCTCCGATCTTCAATTCAGAGTCGGCTGTGCAGATCGAGGATGGATGGTTAGACGCCGCCTCGGGGGCTGCAACCTCTACGGCGATAGAGCCGAACACTGATCTTGTCCCTCACGAAGCTCATGACTCCGAGGTGCCGGACTCCTTGCCGGACTCCGAACCTCCAATGCCCCCACCAATCGAATCCGTTTGGGCGCCGATCATGGAGTTTACTGCCTCGGACATCTTTCAACACTCACCTTTTGGCGACATCCTGAGTTCGCTAAAGTGTCTCTCATTATCAGGAGAGCCCTGGCCGGACTGCGGCCAGGACGGTTGGGATGCGGACGACGAAGAAATTCAAAGCCCACCCACCACCCAATTGGTAGCCGCTGTCGACGATCTAACCGACATGCTAGATTATGACTCCGAAGACATCGACGGTATGGACGACGACACCGGAGACGACCAAGAACCAGTGCCTAACGGGCACTGGAAAGCCACCCCAACTCACGACGTATACATGGTGGGTACACCAAAAGGAAGCAAAAATGAGGAAAAACGGAACGTGGCGAAGGACAACTCCCCCAACAAACAACCAAAATGGCGACGCAAGCGCCGCCCGAAGACCGGCCTCGATAAAAACGGCACCCATACGGACCCGGCCCTAGAGCAGGGCGAAGCAGTGGACGATGCACACACCACCAAGCAGCCATCCGAACATGATGAACTGGACGAGCAACCCATCCCAGGCGAAGACGATCTCACATCACCGGAGCATACGAACCTTCATAAAAGGCTCGTCGCCACTGCAAGAAGTTTGAAGAAGCAAAAGCGGAAGCTCAAAACAGGGAAGGATGCACTCAGAATGAGATGGAGCAAAGTACTCAACAACGCAGATAAATATGGCGCTAGTCACCAGACAAAGAGCTACCCGAAGCGCAAGCTGTTGCCCGAATTTGACGAGGAGGCCTTAGAGCCCCCGCAGTCAAAAAATAAAGAAGCCGCCTGGCCGGATAGATGACGAGATGACAGGCCAAGAGCAACAAGGGGCGCCGCACACAAGCCGGCACACGATCAGCTTAAAGATCCTCGGAAAAAGGATGACCCAGTCAGGTCTATCTATGGGCCAAAAAAGAAGACTCCAGGAAGCAATATAACCCGCCGAGCATTTGAAGACAACGGCACACCCAAATACAGGGGCGCCGCACACCCCAATATAACCCACTATGTTTCACCGACAAGATAATGGATCATGGATTTCCAGCGGGATTCAAACCCATAAACATAGAGGCATATGACGGAACAACAGACCCCGGAGTCTGGATTAAGGATTATATCCTACACATACATATGGCCAGAGGAGACGATCTCCATGCCATAAAATACCTACCCCTCAAGCTCAAAGGGCCAGCTCGGCATTGGCTTAAAAGCATCCCAGAAAATACCATTGGAAGTTGGGAAGAGCTTGAAGATGCGTTTCGAGCAAATTTTCAAGGGACTTATGTTCGCCCTCCGGATGCAGACGATTTAAGTCACATAACTCAACAGCCCGGAGAGTCAGCACGCAAATTCTGGAACAAGTTCCTCACTAAAAAGAACCAAATAGTCGACTGTCCGGACGCTGAAGCCTTAGCAGCCTTTAAACACAACGTCCGAGACGAATGGCTAGCCAGACACCTCGGCCAGGAAAAACCAAGAACAATGGCCACACTAACAAGCCTCATGACCCGCTTTTGCGTGGGGGAAGATAGTTGGCTGGCTAGATGCAACACCAGCGACCCGAGTACATCCGAAGTCAGGGATGGAAATGGGAAATCACGACGCAGAAAAGATCAGCGCCGGAATAAGGAAAATGGCCCAAACAGTACGGCGGTCAACACCGGATTCAAAAGCCCTCGGCCGAATAACAAAACACTGCCCCTCAAGGACAACAGTGACGAGCTATCCAACCTAAACAAGATTCTGGACAGGCCATGTCAAATACATGGTACCTCCGGAAAGCCTGCAAACCATACCCACAGAGATTGTTGGGTCTTCAAGCAGTCCGGCCGACTTAACACCGAACACAAGGGGCTCGATACACCAAGCGAAAGTGACGAACCCCAAATGCAGCACTCCGAGAAACAGAAGACTTTCCCGCTAGAAGTCAAAATAGTGAACTCACTTCATGTGATAACACGAAAGCACAGCGCGGCACCTGCCATACCAGGACACCGTCCGCAGAATGGGGATAGACCCTACCGCAATTCACCATAACAGCACTTCCTTCAAAGGAGTGACGCCAGGCCTTCAAGCCAATCATACGAGCTCGGTACCACTAGAGGTTGTGTTCGGTTCATCCGACAACCTTCGTCACGGAAAGCTCACTCTCCATATCGCCCCATTTTACAGTGGCCTTCGAGCACAATTGAGATGCAAAGCTTTCGCCCGCTTTAACGCAATACCACATTACATGTCTCTTATACTTACAATGCCCGATCCACGCGGTATAACCTCATTAAAAAGTAACTCCGAGTGTTCCTCGACCACAGAGAGCGTGGGGCTGCCTTGACAGCCACTCAGACCATGAAGGTCAAGGCCCCTAAAAACAGGTCATTCAGACCCCGGACACGGTTAGGCGAGTCCGGCATAAAAAAACAAGGGGCTTCCCAGCCGCATACCCCCTTTATAAGGGGCCGCGCGTATAAATGATGAGAGCCAATAACGCTCAACTTTCTTCATCTTCCAAATTATACTTTATTTCAATACAACCTTCGCACGATATTTCTTAGACACTAAGTACTTCTCTTTTATAGATGAAGCACGTGCTACGCCCGTCCAGGATACAGCGCAACGGAGACACAGGCGCAGACGTGCAGCAGGGACCCGTTGCAAGGATTCTTTTCAGATTAAGACCCTGCGTAAACCTTTCTTACTGTCTCTTGTTGATGCACATCCCCCGGTTTCCTACCATAGCCGAGGAGGAGGCTGGTGTTTTGGCATCGGCCGCGTCAGAAGTTCCTGCCTATACCTGGACACTAGGGGCTTAGGGCATTGTTCTGCCCGGTATCATAAAGATCGAACACCTCAGGGAGTGTTCGTCGTCTCGAGTTAGGCCTTATATGCATCAGCTCCGAATCATGTCTTTGGTCAAATGTTGGGTTTGCCCAGCTCCTGTGTTTTGCTGCCTTATGTTCTGTATCATCGGCTAACGCGGCACCAGGAGAACTACTGCAATTGTGCCCCGGTTCGGCCGGGCGAGCGCCTCAGTAGAGAAAGCCGAAAACTGACTGTCATGATATAGCGAGAGACTGGTCAACCACTCGATCGACCATTGGAATGTTTAGAATTCCTCCGCTTTGATGAAGGACCGCTTCCCGATCAGGCACACACGCGCCCCGAGTTAGGAGAAGAGCGGTGCCGCCAGGGGCTATATAGTAGCCCCACATTCGAGCTCCTATGGCTAAGTGAAAGTGATAAAGCATTATAGTCCGGTTGCCTAGTTTGCTACGCTATCACCTCCTTAAAAGGACCAAGACGTTGGATTAAGTGTGAAAAAGCGCATTTCTTTTTGCAAACACCCCCGCACCATGTGCGTGGGGGCTGAAGCCAAAGACTGCCATCTTTCAGATTATACATACACATACGGCCGCACAGGAGATAGTTCAAAACTTGAACACACAAGTATAAAAAGCTATTGCATTATAAATATGATCTCAGAAATCAAACATGTCATTCAAACATAACATCTTTCTAGCATTGCGACTCTATTAAACGAGCGCCCTGCAGGACTTCCTCAAAATAGTGCTCGGTGGGGAATCGACTTTTGTCCGAACCCCGGGATGCAACAGCGGTGGCATCCATCTCCGCCCAGTATGTCTTACCACGGGCAAGAGCCATCCGTGCACCTTCTATACACGCTGACCGCTTCATCGCCCCAATACGCGGCACCGCCCCAAGGAATTGCTGCAACAAGCCAAAATAACTCTTCGGCTTGGGCCTTCCCGGCCACAGATGAGCGATCACATCCGTCATGGCAAGTCCTGACAATCTATTCAGCTCAGCCCACTCAACCAGCCGATCACTCAACGGAAGTGGACGCTATGGAATTGAGACCAGAAAAGCTCCTCCATTTTGTGATCCTCCTGGCTTCGGAAGTGCACGACTGCGTCCGCCGCCCTCGCTGCCAAGTTCAGATAAGGATACTCCGCACCGTACAATCGTCCCAGCTGAGCATACTTCGGATCCGTGAAATTCCTACACAGCATAAAGGGCTTTCCAGCCAAAATGTCTGCGATCTGATGCAGTTCCTCCTTCATAGCCCGCATCGCACTACGGGCACCCTTGGCTTCGGCGTCGGCCTTCTTCAGGTCCTCTTGCTCCGCTCGGTGTTCTCTTTCAAGAACCTCCTGGCGGTCGGTAGCAACTTTTAATTTCGCAGCCATTCGGGCCATCTCCTCCCTGCTTTGGCAGTGAGCAGCCTTCTCGGCTTCTAGCTCTTCCGCTGCCTTCGAGGCAGCCGCCTCGCTTTTTCTGGCCTGCTCCTTGGCCCGAGCAAGTTCTGCTTGAAGGTCTTCCATAGCAGCAGCACCATCTGCATCAAGCATACAAATTGTGAGGAGTGGGCGTCAGCTCCCTTACTAGGCGACCACGGAGCAACCACATACCTTGTGACTTATCAAGTCGTTTATTGACCAGCGAGATGTGCGCATCCGCAACGTCGAGTTGCCTCTTTAGCTCGGCAAATCCATCAGTCCGGCTGGCCACCGAACGTTCCGCCACCTGCATAGGAAAGGCAACATTCTATAACTGAGATTATGATCCTTGGCACGCTCTCGCTTTCGACAGCATACCAAGTCTCAGGGGCTACTATCTATACAGGGCGCACTTCATGTGTAAAACTGTCAAAAGGTATGTCATTTTTTGCATACCTCAAAACCCGTCAGCAGGCTTCCGACGGCCTCATACAACCCGCTCTTGGCGGACGAGATCCTTTCAATCACCGTACTCATTAATGTGCGGTGATCTCCCGAGATAGACGCCCTCTTAAGCAAATCCTGCAGCTCCACCGGCCGTACTCCAATGGGTGCCGAACTCTCTGGCCCCGCCGGACTCGGGGAGACCCTCCGTGACGACACCTCAGGGTCGTCCGCCCCACATGATGGGGTGGCAGATGGAGGCATTTCACTCTCCATCATCTCCGGACGAAGGTCTCCCGAAGATGAGCTGTGTTGAGACGGGCTGAGATCCGAACTACAAAGATGAAAACTTCGGTTACCCTTAGAAATTAAGCAGGGGTGTCCACTATTACAAAATTCCCCCTTTTTTACTTACAGCTCGCTGGAGGGATTATTACTCCGAGGAGACAGTATGGCCGGGGCTCTTCCCGGCACAGGACCTTCCGGTACAGATTTCTTTCCCCGCTTTGAGGCCTTGGCCTCCGGGTCTTCGGAAGCTGTCCTCTTCTCCCCCTGGAAGGAGGGACTCTTGATTCCTTCCTTACTGAAGGCCTCCTTGGCAGAGGTGGTAGTTCCCCTGTGCCCCCCTTCGCCCTCCTCTGAAGGTGCAACCTCCAACATTTTGATTAACACGGGATCCTGCGTGGTCTCAGGGAGGGGGGCCGGACACCGTATCTGTTTTGGTTGCGCTATCCACTCCTGTCCAAGGGATAGCTGGTCAAAAGGCAAACCAACGATAAATAGATGGACAATGTGTCCGGACACAGGGCTACTTACTTGAGTATCCGAGCGATTGCAGCTTAGGCCAGCGTCCTCGTTCAAGTCCGGACGCATCTCTTGCCATCCGAAGAACCATTTGTACATCTCTGTGGGTGTCGAACCCATAAAGTGTTGAAGAGCTCGTGGCCCCTCCAGATTAAATTCCCACAGGCGGAGGGGGCGACGTTTGCAGGGCAGTAGGCGCCGGATCAGCATAACATGTACCACTGCAACTAGATTGATCTCCCTTTCTTGGAGGCCTCGAATCCGGTCCTGCAACAGGGGTATGTCTTTGGACAGCCCCCAGTCATGCCCCTTGTTGACCCATGATGTCAACTGTTGTGGAGGGCCCGAGCGGAAGACGGGCGGCGGCCTCTGCCTGCTGCCCCTGGGAGCGGTGATATAGAACCACTCCTCTTGCCACAAGCCGAGCTCCTCCTGAAAGGAGCCCTCGGGCCATGGAGCATCGACCCTCTTGCTTATCACCGCCCCACTGCACTCTGCATGACGTCCCTCAATCATCTTCGGCTCCACACTGAAGGTTTTGAGCCACAAGCCGAAGTGAGGGGTAGTGCGGAGGAAGGCTTCGCAAACGACAATAAACGATGAGATGTGGACAATGGACTCCGGAGCCAAGTCATGGAATTCCAGCCCATAGTAAAACATGAGCCTCCTCACGAAGGGGTCCATCGGGAATCCTAAACCCCGATGGAGGTGAGACATGAACACAACGCTCTCGCCGGGCTCGGGAGAAGGAATAACTTGCCCTCGGGCAGGCAACCTATGCGAAATCTCGTAGGTCAAGTACCTGGCATCTCTCAGCTTTAACACGTCTTCTTCCGTGACGGAAGAAGGCATCCAACGGCCCCATAGGTCGGAGCCGGACATTGTCGAAGGTCGAAAGTACCCAAATCTGGAGCCCTGGGTGTTGGAACTCAGGGGCGGGGGGCGGATTCAATTGAGGATTGAAGAAAAAGAATTGGCCTTGGTCTCATTATAAAGAGGAAGAATACCGAGAGTCGTCCCCGTGACCGTTTGGAACCCGCCTTTGATGGAGGGGGCGTGGCAACGGGCGCGGTTGGGTTACCCACGCCCGTATTGATGGGAATACCGAAATAAGGGGAACACGATCTCTGCTTCGACAAGACGTGCCAAGGAAACCGCTTTGCTAAACGCGCTGAGGTGGTATAATAAAAACGATTTAAGTAAAGGCTTGGTAGTGGTGTGACGTCACACCATCAAATACGTCAGCAGATTGAACTTGTGTAAATATTATTCTCCCTACGGTGGTATGTGGAAATTATTTTTGCAGAGCCGGACACTATCCTGGTGTTCACAATCTTCTATAAATTATTCGGAGTAGGAACCCGCCTTGTAATGCCGAAGACAATATGCGCGCCGGACTCGTCGTCATTGAAGCCTGGTTCAGGGGCTACTGAGGGAGTCCTGGACTAGGGGGTGTCCGGATAGCCGAACTATCATCATCGGCCGGACTCCAAGACTATGAAGATACAAGATTGAAGACTTCGTCCCGTGTCCGGATTGGACTTTCCTTGGCGTGGAAGGCAAGCTTGGCGATACGGATATGTAGATCTCCTACCATTGTAACCGACTCTGTGTAACCCTAGCCCTCTCCGGTGTCTATATAAACTGGATGGCTTTAGTCCATAGGACGAACAACGATCATACCATAGGCTAGCTTCTAGGGTTTAGCCTCCTTGATCTCATGGTAGATCTACTCTTGTAACACACATCATCAATATTAATCAAGCAGGACGTAGGGTTTTACCTCCATCAAGAGGGCCCGAACCTGGGTAAAACATCGTGTCCCTCGTCTCCTGTTACCATCCGACTACACGCACAGTTCGGGACCCCCTACCCGAGATCCGCCGGTTTTGACACCGACAACGCCCCTGGCCATCAGGTCAGATTTGGAAGTTTAAACTACACGGCTGACATCCACGGAGACTTGATCTTGGACGGATTCGAGCCACAGCCGAGCGCGCCGCACTGTCATGATGGGCATGATCTAGCTCTGCCGCGGACAGTGCCCAGAGTGCCGCTCACGTGTCCGCTCCGACCCTTAGCTCAGAGCCGACTGCGCCGATCGAGGACGAGCAGCTGGGCGCCGCCTCGGGGGCTGCAATCTCTACAGCGATCGAGCCAAACACCAATCTTGTCCTTCGCGGGGCTCGAGACTCCAAGGTGTCGGACTCCGTTCCAGACTCCGAATCTTCCGCACCTCTCCCGATCGAACCCAATTGGGCTCCGGTCATGGAGTTCACCGCTGCGGACATCTTTCAACACTCGCCCTTTGGCGACATCCTGAATTCACTAAAGTCTCTCTCTTTATCAGGAGAGCCCTGGACGGACTATGGTCACGAGGGTTGGCATGCGGACGACGAAGAAATTCGAAGCCCACCCACCACCCACTTCATAGCCACTGTCGACGATTTAACCGACATGCTCGACTTCGACTCTGAAGACATCGACGATATGGACGCCGATGAAGGAGACGACCAAGAACCAGCGCCTATAGGGCACTGGAAAGCCACCTCGTCATACGACATATACACGATGGATACCCCGAAAGAAGGGGATGGCGATGGAACAACGGAGGATGACCCCTCAAGAAATATCCTAAGCGCCGGCGTCAGCGGTGCCGCTCTAAATCCCGCCAAAGCAAAAACGGCGATTCTGGTGCCGGAGACAATAACACCCCGGAGAGTGCCGAAGACAACCCCCTCCAGCAGGATTCAGTGCAGGAGGATGGAGAAGCCAGCCCTCATGAGAGAGCGGCAGACAGAGAGGTCGAGGACGATAATTACATGCCTCCCTCCGAAGATGAACCAAGGCTCGACGACGACGAATTTGTCGTGCCTGAGGACCCCGTCGAACAAAAGCGTTTCAAACGCAGGCTCATGGCCACGGCAAGCAGTCTCAAGAGAAAACAGTAGCAGCTTAGAGCTGACCAAGACTTGCTAGCCGACAGATGGACAGAAGTCCTAGCTGCCGAAGAGTACAAACTCGAACGCCCCTCCAAGAGCTACCCAAAGCGCCGGCTGCTACCCCAACTAGAGGAGGAAGCAACTCAACCTACATCACCAGCGTATGATGCGACCGATCAGCCACCCCGTGGCCGCGACAGAGAGGC
The DNA here is from genome assembly GCF_018294505.1 of Triticum aestivum. NCBI lineage: Eukaryota > Viridiplantae > Streptophyta > Magnoliopsida > Poales > Poaceae > Triticum > Triticum aestivum. The sequence goes on from NC_057801.1 coordinate 15,107, forward strand.
CTTTCGGCCATCAACTCAAGCCGCACCCCGGCGCCGCTCAAAAAGTACCAAGGCACGGGGAAATGCGCCAAACCTGCAAGACATATTGGAGGACAAGGCAAGGCAAACAAGATCGATCTACGGATCGCGTGGGCGCCCCATGACACGTGACGATAACCGCCATGCCGGATATGGCAAATACGGTCAGGCTGAACACAACAGACAAAGCTCATCCGATATATGTCGTGATATAGCCCAGTACAGAGGCGCCGCACACCCATTATGCTTCACAGATGAAGTAATGGATCATCAAATCCCCGAGGGTTTTAAACCCGTAAACATCGAATCATACGATGGCACAACAGATCCTGCGGTATGGATCGAGGATTATCTCCTTCACATCCACATGGCATGTGGTAATGATTTACATGCTATCAAATACCTCCCACTCAAGCTTAAAGGACCAGCTCGGCATTAGCTTAACAGCTTGCCAGCAGAGTCAATTGGTTGCAGGGAGGACCTGGAATCCACATTCCTGGACAATTTCCAGGGCACCTATGTGCGACCACCAGATGCCGATGACCTAAGCCACATAATTCAGCAGCCAGATGAATCGACCAGACAATTCTGGACACGGTTCCTAACCAAGAAAAATCAAATAGTCGACTGTCCGGACGCAGAGGCCCTCGCAGCCTTCAAGCATAACATCCGAGATGAATGGCTTGCCCGGCACTTAGGACAGGAAAAGCCGAAATCCATGGCAGCCCTCACGACACTCATGACCCGCTTTTGCGCAGGAGAAGACAGCTGGCTAGCTCGTAGCAATAACATGACCAAGAGCCCTGGTAATTCGGATACCAAGGACAACAATGGCAGGTCGCGTCGCAACAAGCACAAGCGCTGCATTAACGGCGACAACACTGAGGATATGACAGTTATTGCCGGATTCAGAGGCTCTAAACCCGGTCAGCGGAAAAAGCCATTCAAAAGAAATACTCCGGGCCCATCCAGTTTAGACCGGATACTCGATCGCTCGTGCCAGATACACGGCACCCCCGAACAACCAGCCAATCACACCAACAGGGATTGTTGGGTGTTCAAGCAGGCAGGCAAGTTAATTGCCGAAAACAGAGACAAGGGGCTGCATAGCGATGACGAGGAGCCCCGGCCACCGAACAACAAAGGACAGAAGGGCTTTCCCCCACAAGTGCGGACGGTGAACATGATATACGCAACCCACATCCCCAAAAAGGAACAGAAGCGAGCGCTTAGGGACGTATATGCATTGGAGCTAGTCGCCCCAAAGTTCAACCCATGGTCCTCCTGCCCGATCACTTTTGATCGAAGGGGCCACCCCACTAGCATTCGTCACGGCAGATTCGCCGCATTGATCCTAGACCCAATCATTGACGAATTTCACCTCACTAGAGTCCTCATGGACGGCAGCAGCAGCCTGAAGCTGCTTTATCAGGATACAGTGCGGAAAATGGGCATAGATCCCTCAAGGATTAAACCCACAAAGACGGCCTTTAAAGGCGTCATACCAGGTGTAGAGGCCAGCTGTACAGGCTCAGTTACACTCGAAGTTGTCTTCGGATCCCCGGATAATTTCCGAAGCGAGGAGTTAATCTTCGACATAGTCCCGTTCCGCAGTGGCTATCACGCCCTGCTCGGACGAACCGCATTTGCAAAGTTCAATGCGGTGCCGCACTACGCATATCTCAAGCTCAAGATGCCAGGCCCTCGCGGAGTCATTACAGTCAATGGAAACACTGAACACTCTCTCCGAATAGAGGAGCACACGGCGGCCCTCGCGGCGAAAGTACAAAGTAGCCTCTCAAGGCAATTCTCCAGTCCGGCTGCTAAGCGTCCGGACACCGTCAAGCGCACCACAAGACCGTCTGGCACGTTCTGAGCCAGCATAGCAGTGCGGCCCCAGCCCCAGCCCTCGCGAGATTGCGAAACCAGTACCACGTGTACATAATTCCGCTGTGGAAATACCATGGGCATAAGGGGAGGGGCACAACCACGGCATGCGCAGAATGCGGCTGAACCGTACTAGGGGCTCCCGATTTTTGTGATTTTCCTTTTTTTACTTTCAGGACTCCACTATTCGGAAGACCTGTCCGGCAGTACACTCGCCGAACACACGATGCAACAGCCAGGGAGACAGCAAGCCACGTCGAACGTCCAGGTGGTCTCTATAACGAGCTAAAATACCTGTCTTACTTAAAGTCTCGCAGCTTGGCCCTGGGGGGGGGGCATGTCAAATAATCCCATCTCTTGCTTATCGCACTATTTGTATCATTCTGCTCTCATAGCAGCCCTTTAATAAACAATATATAGCCCTTGTCTATTATTGCATTTATTTCTTACATATGTTCAATTTTGACACTATGCAACCGTACACTTTGGTACGGCCAATACACCAGGGGCTTAATTACTACAGAATACGGTTAGAGAAGACCGAACACTCTCATGAGTGCGGCACCCCAAACTTATAGCATTATATGCATCGGCTCCGAATCATGTCTTGGGTCAATAGTTGGGTTTGCCCGGCTCCCATGTTTTGGTACCTTACGTTCCGCTATACCGGCTAAGGTAGCGCTGGGAGAACTACTGTGATTGTGCCCCAGTTGAGCTGGGTTAACACCTCAGTACAGAAAGCTAAAACTGACCGTCATGATAGGGCGAGAGTCGATCGCTGTTCACGAGGCTTTTCGAGTCCTTAAAGACTTATGCTACTTAGAGTGAGGAGCTGGCTTTGTCCGGCCTAGGCGTGGATAGCGCCCCAAATTCGGTCTTCCGAATACTAGGGGCTTCGCCGAAGTTTAAAATTATAGAATTCTATGGCTAAGTGAGAGTGATAAAGCATTATAAGTCCGATTGCCTTGTTCGTTGTGCTGAGTGCCTCCCTCGAAGGACCCAAGAATGGGAACAAGAGCGCTCAGGTTTATCCCGAACACCTGAGCACTCGCGGCATGGGGGCAGAAGCCGACGACTTGCATCTCTCAGATTTAATAAACAGCCGCACAGAAGGTAATATTTTAAACTCAAAAAGTGTTGCTTAGCGCATATGAACAAGTTTTCAGCGCATGGGATAAACACGAGCGAGTTTACTCAAAATTACATCCCTGGTACATTCATTCGCCACAAGACGGGCACCCTTCAGGACGCCCTCATAATACATCTCGGGCCTGCAATGCTCCTTCCCCTCCGGTGGCCCTTCTGTCACCAGCTTCTCAGCATCCAGCTTGCCCCAGTGCACTTTAGCACGGGCAAAAGCCCTACGGGCGCCTTCGATGCATACGGAGCGCTTGATGACTTCAAGCCATGGACAGGCATCCTCCAGCCGCCTCACCAGCCCAAACTAGCTCTCAGGCAAGACTTCCGCAGGCCACAGCCGGCCTATAAGGCCCTTCATGGCCTGTTCGGCAACCTTATGGAGCTCGACCAGCTGCTTCAGCTAGTCGCTCAAGGGCACCGGGTGTCCGGCCTCAGCATACTGGGACCAGAATACCTTCTCCGTCGAGCTCCCCTCTTTGGCTCGGTAGAATGCGGCGGTGTCGGACACACTGCGGGGCAGATCTGCGAATGCTCCTGGAGAGCTCCGGATTCGGGTAAGTAACACGTAAGTCACTTTCACATGCTTGCTTTTCATAAAGAATGCCTTACCCGCCGCTATCTTTTTCATCGCCTCAATCTCCTGGAGGGCTTTTTGGGCTTCGGCCTTGGCAGACTTGGCACTTTCAAGTCCCGAGGCAAGCTCGGACTCTCGCGTCTTTGAGTCAAGCTCTAAACTCTCGTGTTTCTTCACGAGAGCATCGAGCTCTTGCCGCACCTCCGCCACCCGTGCCTCTTGTTTCTCTCGCTCGGTGCGCTCCATGGCCGCATTGTCTTCGGCCTTGGACAGCGCTTCCTTCAGGGTTGCCACCTCGGTTGTGGCCCCTGTAACATTCACGTTGGTCCTGTCATTATTTGCAACCAGGTATTTTTCTATATATTTACATAAGGCACTACCTACCTTCCTTGTCCTCGAGCTGCTTCTTGGCAAGGCCGAGCTCGTTCTCGGACTGCTCGAGGCTCTGCTTCAATGCATCGACCTCCGCAGTCAGTGCGGCAAAGGTCAGCAGCGCAGCCTGCATTCCCATATTGACACATTTCTGTTAGACTCCTGCGTATATCTTTTTAGATCCTCAGTCCGGCTTTTCTTCCCGAACACCAAACTGAGCATCAGGGGCTACTGTCTATGCGGTAACATTTTTACATGTTTTAAATACATACCTCGAAGCGTGTTAGAAGGCTGGCACATGCTTTTGTCAGCCTGCTCTTGGCGGACTGAACCTTCTCAATCACCGCACTCATAACAGTGCGGTGCTCCTCGTCGATGGAGGCGCCGTTAAGCACCTCCAGCAAATTGTCCCGCGCCTCCGGTTGGATGGAGGCAGCCGGCGTTGTAGGCTTGCCCTTCTTGCGAAGGGGCCGCCTGCCGGACTCCGAAACCACTGAAGGTTCCGGTGCGGTGTCCGTCCAAGGGCCGGACATAGATCCCTCCAGGGTTTTATCCCCTTTGGGCCTGGAGTCCAGGAGGTCGCCTTGCGGTGCCTCCAGGACCACCTCCTCCTAGCTCAGCCCCTTTTGGGACTCCACCTCGGCTTCGTCCGTAGGGCGGGGGGAGGAAGCCATCGGAAGTGAAAGACTATTCATATCCGACGAGTCCAGGGAGCCACTCGACGAATCGTCGAGCTGAGCCTTGGGCGGACTGCATAATTATATTCGGCGTTAGAAGGTGTTGTGCACTAATGGAACGGCATGAGTTATTCTGGTATCCGGATACTTACGATGTTGCCAGGGGCTTGGCCCTGGTTGGCCACTCCTCTCCGCTGTCTTCGGCATCGGAGGCGTAGTCCGGGAGAAGGGTCTTCCCCTTCTTGGACCCTCCGGCCACCCCAGTCGGGGCGGCCTTCCTTTTCGTGCCTCCCCCCGTTGGAGGGGGAGAGGCTTCTTCTTCCTCCTCCTCTTCTTCAAAGGAGGAGTGCGCTTTGGGGTCATCGGGCGACGAGTCCGACACCACCAGTAGACGGGAGCTCCTTCGAGTTCCCGTGGCCTTCTTCTTGGCCTTCTTCTCCGGCACCACGTGAGGTGCCGGAACCAGCAGCTTTGCCAAACGGGCATCCGCTGGGTCCTCGGGCAAAGGAGCCGGACAGTTGATCTGTTTGGCCTTCTTCTGCTAGTCCTGTTAAAGGAATGGGAGTTTAGATCCCGCATAGAGTCAAACTATGAAAAACAAATGCCCTGTAATGGGTAAAGTGAGCTTACCGCGCTGGCTTGGCGCTTCGCGCAGAATCCGCGATCCTCGGTAGTGGGAGGGTGGACCTCGGAGCTCTTGAAAAGCACCTTCCAAGCATCCTCATGCATTGTGTCGAAGAGCCTGGACAGAGTTTGGTGCTGAGCCGGGTCGAATTCCCACAGATTAAAGGCCCGCCATTGACACGGGAGGATCCGGCGGAAGTGCATGACCTGGACTACGTTGACGAGTTTAACCTTCTTGTCCATCAGGTTCTGGACGCAGGTTTGGAGTCCCGTCGCCTCTTCCGGATTACCCCACGACAGGCCCGTCTCTTTCTATGAGGTGAGCCGGGTGGGGATGCTAGATCGGAACTCGGGGGCCGCTGCCCATTCAGGGTCACACGACTCGGTGATGTAGAACCACCCCGATTGCCACCCTTTGATGGTTTCCACAAAGGAGCCCTCGAGCCATGTGACGTTGGCCATCTTGCCCACCATGGCGCCTCCGCACTCCACTTGTCGGCCGCCCACAACCTTCGGCTTGACATTGAAGGTCTTCAGCCATAAGCCGAAGTGGGGCTGGATGCGGAGGAAGACCTCACACACGATGATAAACGCCGAGATGTTGAGGATGAAGTTCGGGGCTAGATCGTAGAAGTCCAGGCCGTAGTAGAACATGAGCCCCCAGAAAAATGGGTGAAGAGGAAAGCCCAGTCCACAGAGGAAATGGGGGAGAAATACGACCCTCTCATGGGGCCTGGGGGTGGGGATGAGTTGCCCCTCATCTGGGAGCCGGTGCGCGATGTCGTTAGACAAGTATCCGGCTTTCCTCAGCTTCTTGATTTGCCCCTCCGTAACGGAGGAGGCCATCCACTTGCCTCCCGCTCCGGACATGATTGGAGAAGGTTGAGGTGGGAAGTGCGGACTTGGGCGCTGGAGCTCGAGTGCGCAGGAATGGATAAGCGAAGGAGGAGGAAGGCGTAGATGGAAAGGGTAGATTCTTATCCCCTTATATGGGCAGCCGAAACTATGTGCCCCCACCAGCCTAGTAAAACTCGCTTATCTCCCAAGCGCCATGATTAATGGCGCGGTTGGGTTACCCACGCCCGTATTGATGAGAATCCCGAATAAGGGGACACGATCTCTGCTTTGACAAGACGTGCCAAGGAAACCGCCTCGCTAAACACGCTGAGGTGGGACAGTAAAACGATTCGAATAACGGCTTGGCTGTGGCATGATGTCACGCTACGGAATACGTCAGCAGAATAGATTTGTGCGAATATTATTCTTTCTATGGTGGTATGTGGAAACTATTTTTCAGAGCCGGACACTATCCTTGTGTTCAACATCTTCTATGAAGTATTCAGAGGAGGAACCCGCCTTGCAATGCAGAAGACAATTTGCGCGCCGGACTCGTCGTCATTGAAGCCTGGTTCAGGGGCTACTGAGGGAGTCCTGGATTAGGGGGTGTCCGGATGGCCGGACTATGACCTTTGGCCGGACTCCCGGACTATGAAGATACAAGATTGAAGACTTCGTCCCGTGTCCGGATGAGACTTTCCTTGGCGTGGAAGGCAAGCTTGGCGATATGATATGTAGATCTCCTCCCATTGTAACCGACTCTGTGTAACCCTAGCCCTCTCCGGTGTCTATATAAACCGAAGAGTTTTAGTCTGTAGGACGAACAACAATCATACCATAGGCTAGCTTCTAGGGTTTAGCCTCTCTGATCTCGTGGTAGATCAACTCTTGTACTACCCATATCATCAATATTAATCAAGCAGGAGTAGGGTTTTACCTCCATCGAGAGGGCCCGAACCTGGGTAAAAACATCATGTCCCTTGTCTCCTGTTACAATCCGCCTAGACGCATAGTTCGGGACCCCCTACCCGAGATCCGCCGGTTTTGACACCGACAGTCATGGCGGACAATCTATTCCGAATGACGCTGAGGGACACGCACCCATGTGGAAGAAGAAATCTATATTTTGGGCCTACCCTATTGGAAAGACCTAGAGGTCCGCTCTGCAATCGACGTGATGCATGTGATGAAGAATGTTTTTGTGAACCTGCTAGGCTTCTTGGACATGTACGGGAAGACAAAAGATACACCGGAGGCACGGGAGGACCAACAGCGTGTGAATGAAAAAGACGACATGCATCCAAACCAGTGCCAAGGTCCTGCCAGCTACACTCTTACCAAAGCAGAAAAGGAAATCTACTTTGAATGCTTGCTCAGTATCAAGGTCCCATCTGGCTTCTCGTTGAATATAAAGGGAATAATAAATATGGCAGAGAAAAAATTCCAAAACCTAAAGTCTCATGACTGCCACGTGATTATGATGCAACTGGTTCCGATTGCATTGAGAGGGCTTCAACCAGAAAATGTTTGATTAGCCATTGTGAAGCTATGTGCATTCCACAATGCAATTTCTCAGAAGGTAAACGATCCTGAAATCCTACCAAGGTTACAGAATGATTTGGTCCAATGTCTTGTCAGTTTCAAGTTGGTGTTCCCACCATCCTTCTTCAATATTATGACGCACGTCCTAGTTCACCTAGTCGACGAGATTGCCATTCTGGGTCCTATATTTCTACACAATGTGTTCCCCTTTAAGAGGTTAATGGGAGTCTTAAAGAAATATGTCCGTCACCGTGCTAGGCTAGAAGGAAGCATCTCCACGGGCCATCAAACAGAGGAGGTCGTTGGGTTTTGTGATGACTTTATTCCTAACCTTAACCCGATTAGTGTCCCCCAATCGCGGTATGAGGGAGACTGAGTGGATAAGGAACGCTAGGAGCGCATTCAATAATATGTAGGGACGGACATTCTTGGGCGCAAGCATGATACGTCTCCAACGTATCTATAATTTTTGATTGTTCCATGCTATTATATTACCTGTTTTGGATGTTTAATGGGCTTTACTAAGAACTTTTATATTATTTTTTGGACTAACCTATTAACTAGAGGCCCAGTCCAAATTGTTGTTTTTTTGCCTATTTTAGTGTTTCGCATAAAAGGAATATCAAACGGAGTCCAAACGGAATGAAACCTTCGGGAGAGTTTTTTTTGGAACAAACGCAATCCAGGAGACTTGGAGTGGACGTCAAGAAAGAAACGAGGCGGCCACGAGGGAGGGAAGCGCGCCCAGGGGGTAGGCAAGCCCCCACCCTCGTGGGCCCCTCATGGCTCCCCTGACCGACTTCCTTCGCCTATATATACTCATATACCCTGAAAACATCCAAGAGCACCACGAAACCCTATTTCCACCGCCGCAACCTTCTGTACCCGTGAGATCCCATCTTGGGGCCTTTTCCGTCGCTCCGCTGGAGGGGGAATCGATCACGGAGGGCTTCTACATCAACGCCATAGCCTCTTCGATGAATTGTGAGTAGTTTACCACAAACCTTCGGGTCCATAGTTATTAGCTAGATGTCTTCTTCTCTCTCTTTGGATCTCAATACAAAGTTGTCCTTGATCTTCTTGGAGATCTATTCGATGTAACTCTTTTTGCGGTGTGTTTGTCGAGATCCGATGAATTGTGGGTTTATGATCAAGATTATCTATGAACAATATTTGAATCTCCTCTAAATCCTATTATGTATGATTGGTTATCTTTGCAAGTCTCTTCGAATTATCAGTTTGGTTTGGCCTACTAGATTGATCTTTCTTGCTATGGGAGAAGTGCTTAGCTTTGGGTACAATCTTGCGGTGTCCTTTCCCAGTGACAGCAGGGGCAGCAAGGCACGTATTGTATTGTTGCCATCGAGGATAAAAATATGGGGTTTATATCATATTGCTTGAGTTTATCCTTCTACATCATGTCATCTTGCCTAATGCGTTACTCTATTCTTATGAACTTAATACTCTAGATGCATGCTGGATAGCGGTCGATGTGTGGAGTAATAGTAGTAGATGCAGAATCGTTTTGATCTACTTGTCGCGGACGTGATGCCTATATACATGATCATACCTAGATATTCTCATAACTATGCACTTTTCTATCAATTGCTCGACAGCAATTTGTTCACCCACCATAATACATATGCTATCTTGAGAGAAGCCACTAGTGAAACCTATGGCCCTCGGGTCTATTTTCCATCATATAAGTTTCCGATCTACTTTATTTTGAAATCTTTACTTCCCAATCTATATCATAAAAATACCAAAAATATTTGTCTTATTATCTTTATCGGATCTCACTTTTGCAAGTGGTCGTGAAGGGATTGACAAACCCTTTATCGCGTTGGTTACAAGGTTCTTATTTGTTTGTGTAGGTATGAGGGATTTGCGTGTAGCCTCCTACTGGATTGATACCTTGGTTCTCAAAACTGAGGGATATAGTTACGATACTTTGCTACATCACCTTTCCTCTTCAAGGGAAAACCAACGCATGCTCAAGAGGTAGCAATAAGGATTTCTGGCACTGTTGCCGGGGAGGTTTACGCACAAGTCAAGACATACCAAGTACCCATCACAAACCCTTATCCCTCGCATTACATTATTTGCCATTTGCCTTGCGTTTTCCTCTCCCCCACTTCACCCTTGCCGTTTTATTCGCCCTCTCTTTCCCGTTCACCTCTTTTTTCGCTTGCTTCTTGTGTGCCTGTTTGCCCTGATGGCCTTGCCTAAAAACGTTGATACTCACCTTAGAAGGCTGGAAGAAATTGAAAACAACGTTAGAAGCTTTATGACTTCACAATTTGAGCATAATAATTTCTTCAGAAACGAGTTTAAATAACAAAAAAGCTTTATGGAATACATGAATAAAGAGCTTGATGATATGTCTAAGGAATTTTATGGTTAGAAATCTCAGTTTGCTCGTCTTGAAAACTTAATAGCCCAAATTTCTGATAAGCATGCCACCTTAGTTAATAAGATGGCCGCCAAACCAGAAGGGTTAGAAGGAAATAATGATGAAGATATAAAAGTGATTGATGTGTCCCCTATTAAATCTTTGTTTTAAAATAGGAATCTTGATAATGATGGGACTGGAGATGAGTCAACTTTAGTTAAAAGGTGTCCCAATGATTCGAAGTTTTTAGATCTTGATGCAAAAATTGGTAAAAGTGGGATTGAAGAGGTCAAAACTTTACATAGCAATGAACCCACTATTTTGGATTTCAAGGAATTTAATTATGATAATTTTTCTTTAATAGATTGTATTTCCTTGTTGTAATCTGTGTTAAATTCTCCTCATGCTTATAGTCAAAATAAAGCTTTTACTAAACATATCGTTGATGCTTTAATGCAATCTTATGAAGAAAAACTTGAATTAGAAGTTTCTATCCCTAGAAAACTTTATGATGAGTGGGAACCTACTATTAAAATTAAAATTAAAGATCATGATTCTATGCTTTGTGTGATTTGGGTGCTAGTGTTTCCACGATTCCAAAAACTTTGTGTGATGTGTTAGGTTTCTGTGAATTTGATGATTGCTCTTTAAGATTGCACCTTGTGGATTCCACCATTAAGAAACCTATGGGAAGGATTAATGGTGTTCTTATTGTTGCAAATAGGAATTATGTGCCCATAGATTTTATTGTTCTTGATATAGATTGCAATCTTTCATGTCCTATTATTCTTGGTAGACCTTTCCTTAGAACGATTGGTGCAATTATTGATATGAAAGAAGGAAATATTAGATTCCAATTTCCATTAAGGAAAGGCATGGAACACTTTCCTAGGAAGAAAATAAAATTACCTTATGAATCTATCATGAGAGCCACTTATGAATTGAATACCAAAGATGGCAATACTTAGATCTATTCTTGCTTTTATACCTAGCTAGGGGCGTTAGACGATAGCGCTTGTTGGGAAGCAACCCAATTTTATTTTTGTTCTTAGCTTTTTTTTCCTGTTTAGTAATTTGCGCGCATGAAAATAATTTTCATAAATCACAGAAACGTGATTTCTAGTTGCTTCTTTTTGCAGAAGATTAATAGACAAATTTCCTAGGACTTCCTATTTTGGTAGGATTTGTAGGGTTCTAGAAGTATTTAAAAGTTACAGATTACTACAGACTGTTCTGTTTTTGACAATTCCGTTTTTCCTGTGTTGTTTGCTTATTTTGATGAATCTATGGCTAGTATCGGGGGGGTATGAACCATATAGAAGTTGGAATACAGTAGGTTTAACACCAATATAAATAAAGAATGAGTTCATTACAATACCTTAAAGTGGTGGTTTGCTTTCTTGCACTAAGGAGCTCATGAGATTTTCTGTTAAGTTTTGTGTTGTGAAGTTTTCAAGTTTTGGGTAAAGATTTTATGGATTATGGAATAAGTAGTGGCAAGAGCCTAAGCTTGGGGATTCCCAAGGCACCCCTAGGTAAAATTCAAGGACAACCAAAAGCCTAAGCTTGGGGACGCCCCAGAAGGGATCCCCTCTTTCATCTTCGTCTATCGGTAACTTTACTTGATGCTATATTTTTATTCACCACACGATATGTGTTTTGCTTGGAGCATTGATAACCCACAAGTGTAGTGGATCGCAACAGCTTTCGTGGGTAAAGTATTCAACCGAAATTTATTGATTCGACATAAGTGGAGCCAAAGAATATTCTTGAGTATTAGCAGTTGAGTTGTCAATTCAACTACACTTGGATAACTTAGTATCTGCAGCAAGGTATTTAGTAGAAAAGTAGTATGATAGTAATGGTAACGGTGGTAAAAGGTAAAGATAGTAATACCAATATTTTTGGTGTTTTGTAGTGATTGTACCAGTAGCGACAGAAAAGTAAATAAGCGAAGCACAATATATGAAAAGCTCGTAGGCAATGGATCAATGATGGATAATTATGCCGGATGCGATTCCTCATGTAATAGCTATAACATAGGGTGACATAGAACTAGCTCCAGTTCATCAATGTAATGTAGGCATGTATTCCGAATATAGTCATACATGCTTATGGAAAAGAACTTGCATGACATCTTTTGTCCTACCCTCCCATGGCAGCGGGGTCCTAGTGGAAACTAAGGGATATTAAGGCCTCCTTTTAATAGAGAACCAGACCAAAGCATTAACACATAGTGAATACATGAACTCCTCAAACTACGGTCATCACCGAGAAGTATCCCGATTATTGTCACTTCGGGGTTGTCGGATCATAACACATAATAGGTGACTATAGACTTGCAAGATAGGATCAAGAACACACATATATTCATGAAAACATAATAGGTTCAGATTTGAAATCATGGCACTCGGGCCCTAGTGACAAGCATTAAGCATAGCAAAGTCATAGCAACGTCAATCTCAGAACATAGTGGATACTAGGGATCAAACCCTAACAAAACTAACTTGATTACATGATAAATCTCATCCAACCCATCACTGTTTAGCAAGCCTATGATGGAATTACTCACGCACGGCGGTGAGCATCATGAAATTGGTGATGGAGGATGGTTGATGATGACGACGGCGACAAATCCCCCTCTCCGGAGCCCCGAACGGACTCCAGATCAGCCCTCTCGAGATAGATTAGGGCTTGGTAGCGGCTCCGTGTCATAAAACACAATGAAAGTTTCTCTCTGATTTTTTTTCTCCCTGAGACGGAAGATATGGAGTTGGAGTTGAGGTCGGTGGAGGTCCAGGGGGCCCACGAGATATGGGGCGCGCCCTACATGGGGGGCGCCCCCCTGTCTCGTGTACATGCCCTGGGCCCCTTGGTGTATTTATTTTGCCCAAAATTCTTATTAATTCCAAAAAGTGCTCCGCGGATTTGCAGGTCATTCCTAGAACTTTTCTTTTCTACACATAAAACAACGTCATGGCAGTTCTGCTGAAAACAACGTCAGTCCGGGTTAGTTTCATTCAAATCATGCAAGTTAGAGTCCAAAACAAGGGCAAAAGTGTTTGGAAAAGTGGATATATTGGAGTCGTATCAACTTCCCCAAGCTTAAACCTTTGCTTGTCCTCAAGAAATTCAGTGGATAAACTGAAAGTGATAAAGAAAAACTTTTACAAACTTTGTTTGCTCTTCTTGTTGTAAACATGAAAAGCCAACATTTAGGTTTCAGCAATATTATAAACTAACCATACTCACAATAACACTTAGGTCTCACAATTACTCATATCAATAACATAATCAGCTAGCGAGCCATAATAATAAAACTCGGATGACAACACTTTCTCAAAACAATCATGGCATGATATAACAAAATGGTATCTCGCTAGCCATTTTTGAGACCGCAAAACATAAGCAGAGCACCTTTAAAGATCAAGGATTGAGTAAACATTGCAATTCCTGGTAAAAGAGATCCAGTCAAGTCATACCCAATATAAACCAATAATAATGAACGCAAATGACAGTGTGCTCTCCAGCAGTTGCTTTTTAATAAGAAGGTGATGACTCAACATAAAAATAAATAGATAGGCCCTTCGCAGAGGGAAGCAGGGATTTGTAGAGGTGCCAGAGCTCGATTCTAAAATAGAGATTGAATAAAATTTTGAGCGTCATACTTTCGCTGTCAACGCAACAACTATGAGATGGCTGTATCTTCCATACTACATGCATTATAGGCAGTTCCCACGCAGAATGGTAAAAGTTTATACTCCCCAACCACCAACAAGCATCAATCCATGGCTTGCTCGAAACAACGAGTGCCTCCAACTAACAACAGCCCTGGGGGAGTTTTGTTTAATTATTTTGATTTGCTTTGATCTTTTTGGATCGTGGGACTAGGCATCCCGGTTACCGGCCCTTTCTCGTGAATGAGGAGCGGAGTCCACTCCTCTGAGAATAACCCACCTAGCATGGAAGATATACGCAACCCTAGTGGAAACATGAGCGGCTAGAGCATACAAAACAGAATTTCATTTGAAGGTTTAGAGTTTGGCACATACAAATTTACTTGGAACGGCAGGTAAATACCGCATATAGGAAGGTATGGTGGACTCATATGGAACAACTTTGGTGTTTAAGGAGTTTGGATGCACAAGCAGTATTCCCGCTTAGTACAGGTGAAGGCTAGCAAAAGACTGGGAAGCGACCAACTAAGAGAGCGACAACGGTCATAAACATGCATTAAAACTCATTCACACCGAGTACAAACATGAGTAGGATATAATCCACCATGAACATAAATATCGTGAAGGCTATGTTGATTTTGTTTCAACTACATGCGTGAATATGTGCCAAGTCGAGTCACTCGATTCATTCAAAGGAGGATACCATCCCATTATACCACATCATAATCATTCTAATAGCATGTTGGCATACAAGGTAAACCATTATAACTCAAAGCTAATCAAGCATGGCACAATCAACTATAATCTCTAAATGTCATTGCAAATATGTTTACTTCATAATAAGTTGACTCAGGAACGATGAACTCATCATATTTACAAAAACAAGAGAGGTCGAGTTCATACCAGCTTTTCTCATCTCAATAAGTCCATCATATATCGTCATTATTGCCTTTCACTCGCACGGCCGAACGATGTGTATAATAATAAGGGTGTACGTGCATTGGACTAAGCTAGAATCTAAAAGCATTCAACTTAAGAGAGAAGATAAATAATATGGGCTATAAATTAAATAAACAATCATGCATATGAGAGCCACTAAACAATTTAAATATGGTCTTCTCGACTCCCAAAGGAAAGAAAAGAAAATAAAACTATTTACACGGGAAAGCTCCCAACAAGTAAAAGAAGAATAAGAAATATTTTTGGGTTTTCATTTTAATTTCTACTACAAGCATGGAAATTAAACTAACTAATTTTTTTGGTTTTTTCTCAAGGTTTATCAAACACACAAGAAGAAAACTAGAAAAAGGAATTTTAAACTAACATGGATAATACAATGAAAGAGTATGAGCACCGACAACTAGTGTGTGAACATGAATGTAAAGTCGGTGAGAAATACGTACTCCCCCAAGCTTAGGCTTTTGGCCTAAGTTGGTCTAATACCAGGGACCTCCGCTACTTCCCTAGTGTAATGAGTGGTGTAATCAGGATACCACTGGCTGGTCATCTCCGGAACCCACTGGACAGATGATGCACGATAAGGGTCCAGTTCAAGTTCCGGCTCAGGTTCAGGTTCTGGAGTAAAAGCTTGGGCTCGATGATTGTTCACCGCTTCCAGTGTGACGAGAAATTTTTTTGCAAGCAAATCAAACAACAGAGACGCAGGCAAAATAATAATCTCAAAGTGTTTCTTATTGAATCTAAGTTTATAAAAGAGCATCCTCTCTTCGTTGTCGACAATAAACTTGTGTGCTACCATGCTCTTGTAATCTAAAATGTGAGGAGGCAATGTTGTCTCCTCTTCCTCATGGTGCCTAATGGGTATCTGAAAATGTTTAGCAAGACGTGCATCATAGATACCTCCAAATATGGGGCCTTTCGTACGATTCAGGGCTAGCCGTTTAGCAATGACGGCACCCATATTAAAACTATTGTCTCCAAGCAAAGCATGTTGTAGAATGATAATATCAGGAACACTCAAGTTTCCACTATTCCCACGACCCATCAGGCACCTACTAGCAAATATGGCAAAGTAGCGTAAAACAGGAAAGTGTATGCTAGAGACTTTTGCTTCGGAACCCTTCTTTGGCTCCTCTACAGCGATAGTATTAACAAAGCCAGCCACATCTTCACGATGGGGTTCCTCTAATTCTCCCTCATAAGGTATCCTACATACCGCACAAAAATGACGTAAAGACATTTCTTTGAACTCATCATATAAATGAAATGATACTGCAGGCGGTGACTTCTTAGGATAAAAATAAAAGTTTTGCACGAAAGTATTGGTGAGTAAGGGATACTGATCGATTCGGTCGTTGATGAAATAGGTGAGGCCTGCAGTCTCGATTAAAGCATAAAAGTCTTCATGAATTCCAGCCTCTTTCAAGAAATCCTCGCATGGCCATTCACACGACCGTACTTCTGCTAAGCGAGGAAGATTATACTTGGCCTTTTCCTTCTCTTTGGCTTGTTTTTCCTGGGAGTTTTGGCTAGAAGAGCCCCTCAAAAGTTTCCTCAACATTTTATGAAAATTTCTGAAATTTTTAGTAACTTCAAAATAAAAGTGAATAGAACTCAACAAGATTGATAACAACTACTCCTACAAGTGCCTGGAGCCTATATCATACATTAGAATTACTTGGAACCTCATAAATTTAACATCCAAAGCTCAAGAACAGGGTCACCAAGATAGCAAGGATTTGCAATGAATAAAGCACTAGAACAAAAACTAATTGGACCAATGGAGGAGTCACATACCAAACAACAATCTCCCAAAGCAGTTTTGTGAATGGAGCTTTGAGCAAGGAGATCAAAAATCGCAGCAAATGAGCTAGAACTCATGTTTGAGCTGGATGGGGATTTTTTTGGGTAGAATATGGAGTGTGTGGGTGCTGGCATAAGTGGAGGGGGGCTACCAGGGGCCCACGAGACAGGGGGCGCACCCTATGGGGGGCGCCCTCCTCTCTCGTGGGCTGGTGCTTGCCCCTCCTGCAGTGATTTCAGTGACTAAAATCCTCAAATATTCCATAAAAAATCATACTAAATTTGCAGGGCATTTAGAGCACATTTATTTTCGAGATATTTTTTATTGCACGGATAATTCAGAAAATAGACGGATAATACTATTTTTTGCTTTATTTATCTTAAATAATAGAAAGTAAAAAGAAAGTATAGAAGGTTGTGCCTTCTAGTTTCATCCATCTCATGATCATCAAAATGAATCCACTAACAAGGTTGATCAAGTCTTGTTAACAAACTCATTCTGAATAACATGGAACCGGAGAAATTTCGAAGTGACACTAAGTTACCTCAACGGGGATATGAAAATCCCCAACAATAAGAATATCATACTTTTTCTTGACAGTAGGGAGAGGAAATTCAAAACCTCCAATAATAATTGATGGAATTTTCTCAATAGTATTTATGCTATGAACTTGGATTTGTTTCCTCAGAAAATGTACCGTATGCTCATTTCCATTAACATGAAAGGTGACATTGCCTTTGTTGCAATCAATAACAGCTCCTGCAGTATTTAAAAAGGGTCTACCAAGAATAATAGACATACTATCGTCCTCGGGAATATCAAGAATAACGAAGTCTGTTAAGATAGTAACATTCGCAACAACAACAGGCACGTCCTCACAAATGCCGACAGGTATAGCAGTTGATTTGTCAGCCATTTGCAAAGATATCTCAGTGGGTGTCAACTTACTTAATTCAAGTCTATGGTACAAGAGGCATAACACTAACACCGGCTTCGAAATCGCATAAAGCAGTTTTAACATAATTTCTTTTAACAGAGCAAGGTATAGTGGGTACTCCGGGATCAACAAGTTTCTTAGGTATTCCACCCTTAAAGGTATAGTTGGCAAGCATGGTGGAAATCTCAGTTTCAAGTATTTTCCTATAATTAGTGATGATATCTTTCTTATATTTGGCATAAGGGTTTGTTTTAAGCATATCAGTTAAGCGCATGCGTAAGAAAATAGGTCTAATCATTTCAGCAAAACGCTCAAGTCCTCATCATCCTTTGACTTGGATGGTTTAGGAGGAAAGGGCATGGGTTTCTGAACCCATGGTTCTCTTTCTCTACCATGCTTCCTAGTAACAAAATCTCTCTTATCATAACGTTGATTTCTTGATTGTGGGTTATCAAGACCAACCGCGGGTTCAATTTCTATATCATTGTTATTACTAGGTTGAGCATCTACATGAACATCTTTATTAGCATTATCATCAGGTTCATGTTCATCTCCAGATTGTGTTTCAGCATCAGAGATAGAAGTGTTATTAGGATTCTCAGGTGTTTCTACATTAGGTTCACTAGAAGTTTGCAAAGTCCTATCATTCTTCTTTTTCTTCTTCTTAGAAGAACTAGGAGCATCTAGATTATTATTCTGAGAATCTTGTTCAATTCTCTTAGGGTGGCCTTCAGGATACAAAGGTTCCTGAGTCATTCTACCAGCTCTAGTAGCCACTCTAACAGGAAAGTCATTTTTATTATTTAATTCAGCAAGCAATTCATTCTGAGCCTTAAGTACTTGTTCAGCTTGAGTAGCAATCATTGAAGCATGTTTACTAGTGAATTTAAGTTCACCTTTAACTCTAGCTACATAATCATTCAAGCGTACTATCGTATAAGCATTATTCTTCAATTGTCTACCAACGTAATCATTGAAATTTGCTTGTCTATTCATGAAATCATCAAATTCATCTAAGCAAGGGCTATGAAATTTAGTAGATGGGATTTCATCTTTATCATATCTATAGAGAGAATTTACCTTTACTACCCGTGTCGGGTTATCAAGACAATGTGTTTCTTCAACATGCGGTATATTAAGACCATGTATTTCTTCAATAGGACGTAAATTATTAACATCTTCAACTTTAATACCTTTCTCTTTCATTGACTTCTTTGCCTCTTGCATATCTTCAGGACTGAGAAATAGAACACCTCTCTTCTTCGGAGTGGGTTTAGGAATAGGCTCAGGAGTTGGCTCAATTGGTTCAGGAATTTCCTCAGGCATTGGCTCAGGGAGAGTCCAATTATTTTCATTACTCAACATATTATTCAATAGTAACTCAGCTTCGTCGACTGTTCTTTCCCTGAAAACACAACCAGCACAACTATCCAAGTAGTCCTTGGAAGCATCGATTAGTCCATTATAGAAGATATCATGTATTTCATTTTTCTTAAGTGGATGATCAGGAAAGGCATTAAGTAATCAGAGAAGCCTCCCCCAAGCTTGTGGGAGACTCTCTTGTTTGATTTGCACAAAGTTATATATTTCCCGCAAGGCAGCTTGTTTCTTATGAGTAGGGAAATATTTAGCAGAGAAGTAATAAATCATATCCTGGGGACTACGCACACAACCAGGAGCAAGAGAATTATACCATGCCTTAGCATCACCCTTTAATGAGAAAGGGAATATCTTAAGGATATATAAGTAGCGAGATCTATCATCATGAGTAAACAGGGTAGCTATATCATTCAACTTGGTAAGATGTGCCACAAGAGTTTCAGATTCACGGCCATAAAAAGGATCGGATTCTATCAAAGTAATAATTTCAGGATCAACATAGGTGAAGTAGCAAAAGCAGGGTTAGGTTTCATTCTAGCATTAAGAGATTGATGCTTCCATTTAGCTAATAGTTTCTTAAGACCATATCTATCTTTGCAAGCAAAAGTAGCTTCAACAGCTTCCTTATTCATAACATAACCCTCAGGAACAACATGCAATACATAATCATTGGGAGAATTTTCATCATCACTATCATCAATAATAGCATCTTCAATAATTTCATTCTCTTTAGCCCTAGCAAGTTGTTCATCAAGAAATTCACCTAATGGCACAGTAGTATCACGCACAGAAGTAGTTTCATCATAAGTATCATGCAAAGCAGAAGTGGCATCATCGATAACATGCGACATATCAGAATTCATAGCAGTAGCAGGTTTAGGTGTCGCAAGCTTATTAATAACAGAAGGAGAATCTAGTGCAGATCTAGATGGCAGTTCCTTACCTCCCCTCGTAGTTGAGGGCAAAATCTTGGTTTTAGCGTCTTTCAAGTTCTTCATAGTGATCAATAGATATAAATCCCAAGTGACTCAGAGAATAGAGCTATGCTCCCCGGCAACGGCACCAGAAATTAGTCTTGATCACCCACAAGTGTAGGGGATCACAACAACTTTCGAGGGTAAAGTATTCAACCCAAATTTATTGATTCGACACAAGGGGAGCCAAAGAATATTCTTGAGTATTAGCAGTTGAGTTGTCAATTCAACCACACCTGGATAACTTAGTATCTGCAGCAAGGTATTTAGTAGCAAAGTAGTATGATAGTAATGCTAACGGTGGTAAAAGGTAAAGATAGTAATAGCAATATTTTTGGTGTTTTGTAGTGATTGTAACAGTAGCAACAGAAAAGTAAATAAGCGAAGCACAATATATGAAAAGCTTGTAGGCAATGGATCAGTGATGGATAATTATGCCAGATGCGATTCCTCATGTAATAGCTATAACATAGGGTGACACATAACTAGCTCCAGTTCATCAATGTAATGTAGGCATGTATTCCGAATATAGTCATACGTGCTTATGGAAAAGAACTTGCATGACATCTTTTGTCCTACCCTCCCGTGGCAGTGGGGTCCTAGTGGAAACTAAGGGATATTAAGGCCTCCTTTCAATAGAGAACCGGACCAAAGCATTAACATATAGTGAATACATGAACTCCTCATACTACGGTCATCACCGAGAAGTAACCCGATTATTGTCATTTCGGGGTTGTCAGATCATAACACATAATAGGTGACTATAGACTTCCAAGATAGGATCAAGAACACACATATATTCATGAAAACATAATAGGTTCAGATCTGAAATCATGGCACTCGGGCCCTAGTGACAAGCATTAAGCATAGCAAAGTCATAGCAACATCAATCTCAGAACATAGTGGATACTAGGGATCAAACCCTAACAAAACCAACTTGATTACATGATAAATCTCATCCAACCCATCACCGTCCAGCAAGCCTACGATGGAATTACTCACGCACAACGGTGAGCATCATGAAATTGGTGATGGAGGATGGTTGATGATGACGACGGCGACAAATCCCCCCTCTGGAGCCCCGAACGGACTCGAGATCAGCCCTCCTGAGAGAGATTAGGGCTTGGCAGCGGCTCCGTGTCGTAAAACGCGATGAAACTTTCTCTCTGATTTTTTTCTCCCCAAGACGGAAGATATGGAGTTGGAGTTGAGGTCGGTGGAGGTCCAGGGGGCCCACGAGATAGGGGGGCGCGCCCTACAGGGGGGGCTGTCTCGTGGACAGGCCCTGGGCCCCCTGGTGTATTTCTTTCGCCCAAAAATTCTTATTAATTCCAAAAGGTGCCTCCGTGGATTTGCATGTCATTCCGAGAACTTTTCTTTTCTACAGATAAAACAACATCATGGCAGTTCTGCTGAAAACAGCGTCAGTCCTGGTTAGTTTCATTCAAATCATGTAAGTTAGAGTCCAAAACAAGGTAAAAGTGTTTGGAAAAGTAGATACGTTGGAGACGTATCAAGCGTCTTGTATGATTGGAGTCTTTGCTTTTTAGTTTACCACAATCATCCTTTCTGTACACACCTTTTGGAGAGACACACATGAATCAGAATTTATTAGAATACTCTATGTGCTTCACTTATATCTTTTGAGCTAGACAATTTTGCTCTAGTGCTTCACTTATATCTTTTTAGAGCACGGTGGTGGTTTTATTTTGTAGAAATTATTGATCTCTCATGCTTTACTTATATTATTTTGAGAGTCTTTTAGAACAGAATCGTATTTGCTTTGGTTATAAAATTGTTCCTAATATGATGGGCATCCAAGATAGGTATAATAAAAACTATCATATAAAGTTCATTGAATACTATGATAAAATTGATACTTGATAATTTTTTTGAGAAATAAAGGTGGTAATGTTAGATTCATGCTAGTTGGGTAATTATGAAATTGACAAATACTTGTGTTAAAGTTGGCAAGTCCCGTAGCATGCACGTATGGTGAACGTTGTGTGACAAATTTGAAGCATGGGGTGTTCTTTGATTGCCTTCCTTATGAGTGGAGGTCGGAATAGCGCGATGGTTAACTCCTACCAACCCTTCCCCTAGGAGCATGCGTAGTAGTACTTTGCTTCCAGGGCTAATAAACTTTTGCAATAAGTATATGAGTTCTTTATGACTAATGTGAGTCCATGGATTATACACACTCTTACCCTTCAGCAATTTGCTAGCCTCTACGGTACCATGCATTGCCCTTTCGCACCTTGAGAGTTGGTGCAAACTTCACCGGTGCGTCTAAACCCCGTGATACGATACACTCTATCACACATAAACCTCCTTATATCTTCCTCAAAACAGCCACCATACCTACCTATTATGGCATTTCCATAGCCATTTCGAGATATATTGTCATGCAACTTTCCACCATTCTGTTTACTATGACACGCTCCATCATTGTCATATTGCTTTTGCATGATCATGTAGTTGACATCATATTTGTGGCAAAGCTACCATTATAATTCTTTCATACATGTCACTCTTGATTCATTGCTTATCTCGGTACACCGCCGAAGGCATTCACATTGAGTCATATTTTGTCCTAAGTATTGAGTTGTAATTCTTGAGTTGTAAATAAATAGAACTGTGATGATCTTCATTATTAGAGCATTGTCTCAAGTGAGGAAAGGATGATGGAGACTATGATTCCCCCACAAGTCTGGATGAGACTCCGGACTTTATGAAAAATAAAAGAGGCCAAAGAAGCCCAAATAAAAAAAGAGGCCAAAGAAGCCCACCAAAATAAAAAAAAATAAAAAAATGAGAGAAAAGGAGAGAAGGGACAATATTACTATCCTTTTACCACATGTGTGCTTCAAAGTAGCAGCATGATCTTCATGATAGAGAGTCTCTTATGTTGTCACTTTCATATACTAGTGGGCATTTTTCATTATAGAACTTGGCTTGTATATTCCAATGATGGGCTTCCTCAAAATGCCCTAGGTCTTCGTGAGCAAGAAACTTGGATGCACACCCACTTAGTTTCTTTTGATGAGCTTTCATACATTTATAGCTCTAGTGCATCCATTGCATGGCAATCCCTACTCCTCGTATTGACATCAATTGATGGGCATCTCCATTGCCCATTGATTATCCGCGTCAATATGAGACTTTCTATTTTTTTGTCTTCTCACATAATCCCTATCATCATACTCTACTCCATCCATAGTGCTATTGTTGGAAATATGCCCTAGAGGCAATAATAAATTAGTTATTATTATATTTCCTTGTTCATGATAATCATTTGTTATCCATGCTATAATTGTATTGATAGGAAACTCAGATACATCATGTGTGGGTACATAGACAACACCATGTCCCTAGTAAGCCTCTAGTTGACTAGCTCATTGATCAATAGATGGTTACGGTTTCCTAACCATGGACATTGGATGTCATTGATAACGGGATCACATCATTAGGAGAATGATGTGATGGACAAGACCCAATCCTAAGCATAGCACAAGATTGTGTAGTTCGTTTTGCTAGAGCTTTTTCAATGTCAAGTATCTATTCCTTAGACCATGAGATCGTGTAACTCCCGGATACCATAAGAGTGCTTTGGGTGTACCAAACGTCACAACGTAACTGGGTGACTATAAAGGTGCACTACAGGTATCTCCAAAAGTGTCTGTTGGGTTGACACGGATCGAGACTGGGATTTGTCACTCCGTATGACGGAGAGGTATCTCTGGGCCCACTCGGTAATGCATCATCATAATGAGCTCAAAGTGACCAAGTGGTTGGTCACGGGATCATGCATTACGGTACGAGTAAAGTGACTTGCCGGTAACAAGGCTGAACGAGGTATTGGGATACCGACGATCGAGTCTCGGGCAAGTAACGTACCGATTAACAAAGGGAATTGCATACGGGATTGATCGAATCCTCGACATTGTGGTTCATCCGATGAAATCATCGTGGAACATGTGGGAGCCAACATGGGTATCCAAAACCCGTTGTTGGTTATTGCCCGAGAGCCGTCTCGGTCATGTCTGCATGTCTCCCGAACCCGTAGGGTGTACACACTTAAGGTTCGGTGACGCTAGGATTGTATGAATATGAGTATGCAGCAAACCGAATGCTGTTCGGAGTCCCGGATGAGATCCCGGACGTCATGAGGAGTTCCGGAATGGTCCGGAGGTAAAGATTTATATATAGGAAGTCTTATTTTGGTCGCCAGAAAAGTTTCGCACTTTATCGGTATTGTACTGGGAGTGCCGAAAGGGGTCCGGGGGTCCACCGGGGGGTCCACCTGCCCCGGGGGGCCACATGGGCTGTAGGGGGTGCGCCTTGGCCCATATGGGCCAAGGGCACCAGCCCCAAGAGGCCCATGCGCCAAGGAGACTTGGAGAGGGGAGAGTCCAAAGAGGGGAAGGCACCTCCGAGGTGCCTTGGGGAGGATGGACTCCTCCCCCCCTCTTGGCCGCACCCCTTCCTTGGAGGAAGGGGCAAGGCTGCGCCCTTTCCCCCTCTATTGCGCCTATATAAAGGGAGGGGAGGGAGGGGTGGCCGCACCAATAAGCCCTGGCGCCTCCCTCCTCCCTGCAACACCTCCTCCTCCTCCCGTAGTTGCTTAGCGAAGCTCTGCCGGAGTTCTGCTGCATCCACCACCACGCCGTCGTGCTGCTGGATCTTCATCAACCTCTCCTTCCCCCTTGCTGGATCAAGAGGGAGGAGACGTCATCCGCTCCGTACGTGTGTTGAACGCGGAGGTGTTGTCCGTTCGGCACTAGGTCATCGGTGATCTGAATCACGGCGAGTACGACTCCATCATCCCCGTTCCATTGAACGCTTCCGCTTAGCGATCTACAAGGGTATGTAGATGCACTCTCCTTCCCCTCGTTGCTGGTTTCTCCATAGATAGATCTTGGTGACACGTAGGAAATTTTTGAATTTATGCTACGTTCCCCAATAGTGGTATCAGAGCTAGGTCTATTGCGTAGATTCTTTGCACGAGTAGAACACAAAGTAGTTGGGCGTTGATGTTGTTCAATATGCTTACCGTTACTAGTCCAATCTTGTTTCGACGGTATTGTGGGATGAAGCGGCCCGGACCGACCTTACACGTACTCTTACGTGAGACAGGTTCCACCGACTGACATGCACTTGGTGCATAAGGTGGCTAGCGGGTGCCAGTCTCTCCCACTTTAGTCGAAACGGATTCGATGAAAAGGGTCCTTATGAAGGGTAAATAGCAATTGACATATCACGTTGTGTTTTTTGCGTAGGTAAGAAACGTTCTTGCTAGAAACCCATAGCAGCCACGTAAAACATGCAAACAACAATTAGAGGACGTCTAACTTGTTTTTGCAGGGTATGCTATGTGATGTGATATGGCCAAGAAGAATGTGATGAATATATGTGATGTATGAGATTGATCATGTTCTTGTAATAGGAATCACGACTTGCATGTCAATGAGTTTGACAACCGGCAGGAGCCATAGGAGTTGTCTTTATTTATTGTATGACCTGCGTGTCATTGAACAACGCCATGTAATTACTTTATTTATTGCTAACCGGTAGCCATAGTAGTAGAAGTAATAGTTGGCGAGACAACTTCATGAAGACACGATGATGGAGATCATGATGATGGAGATCATGGTGTCATGCCGGTGACGATGATGATCATGGAGCCCCAAAGATGGAGATCAATGGAGCTATATGATATTGGCCATATCATGTCATTACTATATAATTGCATGTGATGTTTATTATGTTTATGCATCTTGTTTACTTAGAACGATGGTAGTAAATAAAATGATCCCTCACAACAATTTCAAGAAGTGTTCTCCCCTAACTGTGCACTGTTGCTAAAGTTCCTCGCTTCTAAGCACCACGTGATGATCGGGTGTGATGGATTCTTACGTTCACATACAACGGGTGTAAGACAGATTTACACACGCGAAACACTTAGGGTTAACTTGACGAGCCTAGCATGTACAGACATGGCCTCGGAACACAGAGACCGAAAGGTCGAGCATGATTCGTATAGTAGATACGATCAACATGAAGATGTTCACCGATGATGACTAGTCCGTCTCACGTGATGATCGGACACGGCCTAGTTGACTCGGATCATGTAATCACTTAGATGACTAGAGGGATGTCTATCTGAGTGGGAGTTCATAAGATGAACTTAATTATCCTAAACATAGTCAAAAGATCTTTGCAAATTATGTCGTAAGCTCACGCTTTAGTTCCACTGTTTAGATATGTTCCTAGAGAAAATATAGTTGAAAGTTGACAGTAGCGATTATGCGGACAGTAGAAAGCTTATGTCCTTAATGCACCGCTCAGTGTGCTGAACCCAAAATGTCGTTTGTGGATGTTTCGAACATCGAACATACACGTTTTGATAACTACGTGATAGTTCGGTTAAATGGTTTAAGTAGAGGCACCAAAGACGTTTTCAAAACGTCGCGGAACATATGAGATGTTTCGAGGGCTGAAATTGGGATTTCAGGCTCGTGCCCACATCAAGAGGTATGAGACCTCCGACGATTTTTCTTAGCCTGCAAACTAAGGGAGAAAACCTCAATCGTTGAGCTTGTGCTCAGATGGTCTGAGTACAACAATCACTTTAATCGAGTGGGAGTTGATCTTCCAGATGAGATGGTGATGTTTCTCCAAAGTCATTGCCACCAAGCTGCTAGAGCTTCGTGATGAACTATAACATATCAAGGATAGAGATGATGATCCTTGAGGTATTCGTGTTGTTTGACATCGCGAAAGTAGAAATCAAGAAGGAGCATCAATTGTTGATTGTTGGTGAAACCACTAGTTTCAAGAAGGGCAAGGGCAAGAAGGGATACTTCATGAAACGGCAAATCAGCTGCTGCTCTAGTGAAGAAACCCAAGGTTGAACCCAAACCCGAGACTAAGTGCTTCTGTAATAAGGGGAACAACCACTGGAGCAGAATTACCATAGATACTTGGTAGATGAGAAGGCTGGCAAAGTCAATAGAAGGATATTGGATATACATTATGTTAATGTGTACTTTACTAGTACTCCTAGTAGCACCAGGGTATTAAGACACCGGTTCAGTTGCTAAGTGTTAGTAACTCGAAATAAAAGAGCTACGGAATAAACGGAGACTAGCTAAAGGTGAGCTAATGATACGTGTTGCAAGTGTTTCCAAGGTTGATGTGATCAAGCATCGCTCGCTCCCTCTACCATCGAGATTGGTGTTAAACCTAAATAATTGTTATTTGGTGTTTGCGTTGAGCATAGACATGATTGGATTATGTCTATCGCAATACGGTTATTCATTTAAGGAGAATAATGGTTACTCTATTTATTTGAATAATACCTTCAATGGTCTTGCCCCTAAAGGAATGGTTTATTGAATCTCGATCGTAGTGATACACATTTTCATGCCAAAAGATATAAGATAGTAATGATAGTACCACTAACTTGTGGCAGTGCCATGTAAGTCATATTGGTATAAAACGCATGAAGAAGCTCCATGTTGATGGATCTTTGGACTCACTCGTTTTTGAAAAGTTTGAGACATGCGAACCATGTTTATTGGTGTATACGCATGAAGAAACTCCATGCAAATGGATCATTTGGACTCACTTGATTTTGAATCACTTGAGATATGCAAGTCTTACCACATGGGCAATATGACTGAAAAGCCTCATTTTCAGTAAGATGGAACAAGATAGCAACGTGTTGGAAGTAACACATTTTGATGTGAGCAGTCCAATGAGTGTTGAGGCATGCAGTGAATATCATTATGTTCTTACTTCATAGATGATTCAAGTAGATGTTGAGTATATTTACTTGATGAAACACAAGACTGAATTATTGAATGGTTCAAGTAATTTCAGAGTGAAGTTGAAGATCATTGTGACAAGAGGATAAAATGTGTTTGATATGATCATAGAGATGAGTATCTGAGTTACAAGCTTTGGCACGCAATTAAGACATTGTGGAAATTGTTTCACAATTAATACCGCCTGGAATACCATAGTGTGATGGTGTGTCCGAACATCATAGTTGCACCCTATTGGATATGGTGCGTACCATGGTGTCTCTCTTCGAATTAGCACTATCGTTTATGGGTTAGGCATTAGAGACAACCACATTCACTTTAGATAGGGCACCACGTAATTCCGTTGAGACGACACCGTTTGAATTATGGTTTGGAGAAACCTAAGTTGTCGTTTCTTAAAAGTTTGGGGCTGCGACGCTTATGTGAAAAAGTTTCAGGTTGATAAGCTCGAACCCAAAGCGGATAAAATGCATCTTCATAAGACACCCAAAACAGTTGGGTATACCTCCTAATTTAGATCCGAAAGCAATAGGGATTGTTTCTTGAATTGGGTCCTTTCTCGAGGAAAGGTTTGTCTCGAGAATTGAGTGGGAGGATAGTGGAGACTTGATGAGGTTGTTGAACCATCACTTCAACCAGTGTGTAGCAGGGCACAGGAAGTTGTTCCCGTGGCAGCTACACCAATTGAAGTGGAAGCTTATGATATTGATCATAAAGCTTCAGATCAAGTCACTACCGAACCTCGTAGGACGACAAGGACGCGTCCTGCTTCAGAGTGGTACAGTGATCCTATCTTGAAGGTCATGTTGCAAGACAACAATGAACCTACGAGCTATGGAGAAGCGATGGTGGGCCCAAATTCCGACAAATGGTTAGAAACCATGAAATCCGAGATAGGATCCATGTATCAGAACAAAGCATGGACTTTGGTGGACTTGCCCGTTAATCGGCAAGCCATTGCGATAAATGGATCTTTAAGAAGAAGACGGACATGGACGGTAATGTCACCGTCTATGAAGCTCGACTTGTGGCGAAGAGTTTTTCACAAGTTCAAGGAGTTGACTACGATGAGATTTTCTCATCCGTAGAGATGCTTAAAGTCCGTCGGAATCATGTTAGCATTAGCTGCATATATGAAATCTGGCAGATGGATGTCAAAACGAGTTTCTTTACCAGTTTTCGTAAGGAAAGGTTGTATGTGATACAATCAGAAAGGTTTTGTCGATCCTAAGGATGCTAACAGGTATGCTAGCTCCAGCAATCCTTCCATGGACTGGAGTAAGCATCTCGGAGTTGGAATATGCACTTTGATAAGATGATCAAAGATTTTGGGTTTATACAAAGTTTATGAGAAACTTGTATTTCCAAAGAAGTGAGTGGGAGCACTATAGAATTTCTGATAAGTATATGTTGTTGACATATTGTTGATCAGAAATGATGTAGAATTTCTGGAAAGCATATAGGGTTATTTGAAAGGTGTTTTTCAATATAAAACATGGATTAAGCTACTTGAACATTGAGCATCAAGATCTATGAGGATAGATCAAAAAATGCTTAATGGTACTTTCAAATGAGCATATACCTTGACATGATCTTGAAGGTGTTCAAGATGGATCAGTCATAGAAGGAGTTCTTGCCTGAGATGTAAGGTATGAAGTTCAGACTTAAAGCTCGACCACGGCAGAAGAGAGAGAAAGGACGAATGTCGTCCCCTATGCTTCAGACGTAGGCTCTATAGTATGCTATGCTGTGTACCGCACCGGAAGTGTGCCTTGCCATGAGTCAGTCAAGGGGTACAAGAATGATCCAGGAATGGATCATTAGACAGCGGTCAAAATTGTCCTTATAACAAATAAGGACATGTTTCTCGATTATGGAGGTGATAAAGAGTTCGGCTTAAAGGGTTACGTCGATGCAAGCTTTAACACCTATCTGAGTGACTCTGAGTAGCAAACCGGATACGTATAGTGGAGTAACCATTTGGAATAGCTCCAAGTGGAGCGTGGAAGCAGCATTTACAATATGACATAGAGATTTGCGAAGTACACACGGATCTGAATGTTGCAGACCCGTTGACTAAAACCTCTCTCACAAGCAGAACATGATCAAACCCCAGAACTCATTGAGTCTTAATCACATGATGATGTGAACTAGTTTAATGACACGAGTAAACTCTTTGGATGTTGGTCACATGGCGATGTGACCTGTCAGTGTTAATCACATGGCGATGTGAACTAGATTATTGACTCTAGTGCAAGTGGGAGACTGTTGGAAATATGCCCTAGAGGCAATAATAAATTATTTATTATTATATTTCCTTGTTCATGATAATCGTTTGTTATCCATGCTATAATTGTACTGATAGGAAACTCAGATACATCATGTGTGGGTACATAGACAACACCATGTCCCTAGTAAGCCTCTAGTTGACTAGCTCGTTGATCAATAGATGGTTACGGTTTCCTAACCATGGACATTGGATGTCATTGATAACGGGATCACATCATTAGGAGAATGATGTGATGGACAAGACCCAATCCTAAGCATAGCACAAGATCGTGTAGTTCGTTTGGCTAGAGCTTTTTCAATGTCAAGTATCTATTCCTTATACCATGAGATCGTGTAACTCCCGGATACCGTAAGAGTGCTTTGGGTGTACCAAACGTCACAACGTAACTGGGTGACTATAAAGGTGCACTACAGGTATCTCCAAAAGTGTCTGTTGGGTTGACACGGATCGAGACTGGGATTTGTCACTCCGTATGACGGAGAGGTATCTCTGGGCCCACTCGGTAATGCATCATCATAATGAGCTCAAAGTGACCAAGTGGTTGGTCAAGGGATCATGCATTACGGTACGAGTAAAGTGACTTGCCGGTAATGAGGCCGAACGAGGTATTGGGATACCGACGATCGAGTCTCGGGCAAGTAACGTACCGATTGACAAAGGGAATTGCATACGGGGTTGATCGAATCCTTGACATCGTGGTTCATCCAATGAAATAATCGTGGAACATGTGGGAGCCAACATGGGTACCCAAATCCCGCTGTTGGTTATTGCCCGAGAGCCGTCTCGATCATGTGTGCATGTCTCTCGAACCCGTAGGGTCTACACACTTAAGGTTTGGTGACGCTAGGGTTGTATGAATATGAGTATGCAGCAAACCGAATGTTGTTCAGAGTCCCGGATGAGATCCCGGACGTCACGAGGAGTTCCGGAATGGTCCGGAGGTAAAGATTTATATATAGGAAGTCTTATTTTGGTCGCCGAAAAAGTTTCGCACTTTATCGGTATTGTACCGAGAGTGCCGAAAGGGGTCCGGGGGTCCACCGGGGGGGTCCACCTGCCCCGGGGGGGCACATGGGCTGTAGGGGGTCCGCCTTGGCCCATATGGGCCAAGGGCACCAGCCCGAAGAGGCCCATGCGCCAAGGAGACTTGGAGAGGGGAGAGTCCAAAGAGGGGAAGGCACCTCCGAGGTGCCTTGGGGAGGATGGACTCCTCCCCCCTCTTGGCCGCACCCCTTCCTTGGAGGAAGGGTCAAGGCTGCGCCCTTTCCCCCTCTCTTGCGCCTATATAAAGGGAGGGGAGGGAGGGGTGGCCGCACCAATAAGCCCCGGCGCCTCCCTCCTCCCTGCAACACCTCCTCCTCCTCCCGTAGTTGCTTAGCGAAGCCCTCCCGGAGTTCTACTGCATCCACCACCACGCCGTCGTGCTGCTGGATCTTCATCAACCTCTCCTTCCCCCTTGCTGGATCAAGAAGGATGAGACGTCATCCGCTCCGTACGTGTGTTGAACGCGGAGGTGCTGTCCGTTCGGCACTAGGTCATCGGTGATCTGAATCACGACGAGTACGACTCCATCAACCCCGTTCCATTGAACGCTTCCGCTTAGCGATCTACAAGGGTATGTAGATGCACTCTCCTTCCCCTCGTTGCTAGTTTCTCCATAGATAGATCTTGGTGACACGTAGGAAATTTTTGAATTTATGCTACGTTCCCCAACAGCTATATCCATGGCTTACGCTCATGTATTGCGTGAGGGTTGAAAAAGCTGAAGCGCGTTAAAAAAGTATGAACAAATTGCTTGGCTGAAACCGGGGTTGTGCATGATGGGAGCATTTTTGTGTGACGAAAATGAAGCATGGCCAAACTATATGATTTTGTAGGGATAAGCTTTCTTTGGCTATGTTATTTTGATAAGACGTGATTACTTTGTTAGTATGCTTGAAGTATTACTATTTTTATGTCAATATTAAACTTTTATCTTGAATCATTTGGATCTGAACATTCATGCCACAATAAAGAAAATTATATTGAGAAATATGCTAGGTAGCATTCCACATCAAAAATTCTGTTTTTTTATCATTTACCTACTCAAGGACGAGCGGGAATTAAGCTTGGGGATGCTTCATACGTCTCCAACGTATCTATTTGATTGTTCCATGCTATTATATTACCTATTTTGGTTGTTTAATGGGCTTTACTAAGCACTTTTATATTATTTTTGGGACTAACCTATTAACCGGAGACCTAGTCCAAATTGTTGTCTTTGTCTATTTTAGTGTTTCGCAGAAAAGGAATATCAACCGGAGTCCAAACGGAATGAAACCTTCGGGAGAGTTATTTTTGGAAGAAACGCAATCCAGGAGAGTTGGAGTGGACGTCAAGAAAGAAACGAGGCGGCCACGAGGCAGGGAGGAGCGCCCAGGGGGTAGGCGCGCCCCCACCCTCGTGGGCCCCTCGTGGCCACCCTGACCGACTTCCTTCGCCTATATATACTCATATACCCTGAAAACATCCAGGAGCACCATGAAACCCTATTTCCACCGCCACAACCTTCTGTACCCGTGAGATCCCATCTTGGGGCCTTTTCCGGTGCTCCGTCGGAGGGGGAATCTATCATGGAGGGCTTCTACATCAATGCCATAGCCTCTCCGATGAATTGTGAGTAGTTTACTACAGACCTTCGGGTCCATAGTTATTAACTAGATGGCTTCTTCTCTCTCTTTGGATCTCAATACAAAGTTCTCTTTGATCTTCTTGGAGATCTATTCGTTGTAACTCTTTTTGCAGTGTGTTTTTCGAGATCCGATGAATTGTGGGTTTATGATCAAGATTATCTATGAACAATATTTGAATCTCGTCTGAATTCTTTTATGTATTATTGGTTATCTTTGCAAGTCTCTTCGAATTATCAATTTGGTTTGGCCTACTAGATTGATCTTTCTTGCAATGGGAGAAGTGCTTAGCTTTGGGTTCAATCTTGCTGTGTACTTTCCCAGTGACAGCAGGGGCAGCAAGGCACGTATTGTATTGTTGCCATCGAG
Organism: Triticum aestivum; assembly: GCF_018294505.1. NCBI lineage: Eukaryota > Viridiplantae > Streptophyta > Magnoliopsida > Poales > Poaceae > Triticum > Triticum aestivum. The sequence continues at coordinate 48,059 of NC_057801.1, forward strand.
GATAAAAAGATGGGGTTTATATCATATTGCTTGAGTTTATCCCTCTACATCATGTCATCTTTCCTAATGTGTTACTCTGTTCTTATGAACTTAATACTCTAGATGCATGCTAAATAGCGGTCGATGTGTGGAGTAATAGTAGTACATGCAGAATCGTTTCGATCTACTTGTTGCGGACGTCATGCCTATATACATGATCATGCCTAGATATTCTCATAACTATGAACTTTTCTATCAATTGCTCGATAGTAATTTGTTCACCCATCGTAATACATATGCTATCTTGAAAGAAGCCACTAGTGAAACCCATGCCCCCCGGTTCTATTTTCCATCATATAAGTTTCCGGTCTACTTTATTTTGCAATCTTTACTTTCCAATCTATATCATAAAAATACCAAAAATATTTATCTTATTATCTCTACCAGATATCAATTTTGCAAGTGACCATGAAGGGATTGACAACCCCTTTATCGCGTTGGTTGCAAGGTTCTTATTTGTTTGTGTAGGTACGAGGGATTTGCGTGTAGCCTCCTACTGGATTGATACCTTGGTTCTCAAAACTGAGGGAAATACGTACACTACTTTGCTGCATCACCCTTTCCTCTTCAAGGGAAAACCAACGCATCCTCAAGAGGTAGCAAAGCACACTACACAATTCTACATAATTCTGCCTTGGTGGCCCCCTATATCAATGAACACAAGAATACTCTACGCTCCAAACACCTAGAGCAATCTGATGACTGGATTACACGTGAACACATCTGGACTTTCGGCGGTTGGTTGCAAACACATCTCATGCGTAACAACACTATTGGAGATGAGTTGTACTTGTTAGCCAAGACACTGTCTTCGACTGTATTGACTTACCAAGGGTATGAGATAAATGAGAATACATTTTACAAGATCCCCCAAGATAAAAAGAGCACCAACCAAAACAGTGGTGTCCGCTTTGATGCATCAACACCAATAGGGCAAAGGACACATATTATGGTTACATAGAGGAGATATGGGAACTTAACTATGGACATGAATTTAAGGTCCCTATGTTTCGGTGCAAATGGGTCAGTCTGTCAGGAGGCGGGGTACAGGTAGACCCGTAGTACAGAATGACAACAGTGGATCTCAACAATCTTGGGTACACAGGCGAACCATTCGTCCTATCCAATGATGCGGCGCATGTTTTCTATGTGAAGGACATGTCTACCAAACCGAGAAAAAGAAAATATAAGGAAGCGAATACATCATACGATGAGCCAAAGAGCCACATAGTTCTTTCAAGGAAAAGAAACATCATGGGAGTGGAGGACAAGACAGACATGTCTGAAGATTATGAAAAGTTTCATGAAATTCCTCCCTTCAAAGTGAAGGCTGACCCAAGCATCCTGTTAAATGACGAAGATTAGCCATGGTTACGGCGTAATAAGCAAGGGACACACGCGAAGAAAAGGTGAAGACTTTCTCTCTAGTGAAGAAAAAGTGAAGACTTTCTCTCCACTAAAGACAACATATCACTGCAGTTACATTCTGGGTTGAAAGCCATAGTTATGCTCCACTACTATTCTGATGATGGTTTTGATCTAGAATATCACTGCAGTTACATGTCAAGAAATGAAATCTGCTATGTCTTGAGCTAGCGTTGGTTTTCCCCGAAGAGGAGAGGGTGATGCAGCAAGTGTAGCGTAAGTATGTACAAGGCTCCTCAAAAGTCCCACGCGCCTACACAAACAAACTGAGAACTCGCAACCAATGCAATAAAGGGGTTGTCAATCCCTTCACGGCCACTTGCGAAAGTGAGATCTGATAGAGATAGTATGATAAGATAAATATATTTTTGGTATTTTATGATATAGATGCAAGAAAGTAAAGACGCAAATAAAAGTAGATTGAAAGCAAATATGATAAGAGATAGACCCCGGGGGCCATAGGTTTCACTAGAGGCTTCTCTCGAGAGCATAAGTATTACGGTGGGTGAACAAATTACTGTCGAGCAATTGATAGAAAAGTGAATAATTATGATGTTATCTAGGCATGATCATGTATATAGGCATCACATCCATAACAAGTAGACCGACTCCTTCCTGCATCTACTACTATTACTCCGCACATCGACCGCTATCCAACATGCATCTAGAGTATTAAGTTCATAAGAACAGAGCAACACATTAAGCAAGATGATATGATGTAGAGGGATAAACTCATGCAATATGATATAAACCCCATCTTTTTATCCTTGATGGCAACAATACAATACATGTCTTGCAACCCTTTCTGTCACTAGGTAAGAACACCGCAAGATTGAACCCAAAGCTAAGCACTTCTCCCATGGCAAGAAAGATCAATCTAGTAGGCCAAACCAAACCGATAATTCGAAGAGACTTGCAAAGATAACTCAATCATACATAAAAGAATTCAGAGAAGATTCAATTAATATCCATAGATAAATCTGATCATAAACCCACAATTCATCGGATCTCGACAAACACACCGCAAAAAGAGATTACATCGAATAGATCTCCAGAAGAGAGGGGGAGAACATTGTATTGAGATCCAAAAAGAGAGAAGAAGCCATCTAGCTAATAACTATGGACCCGTAGGTCTGTGGTATACTACTCACAACTCATAGGAGGGGCAAGGATGTTGATGTAGAGGCCCTCCATGGTCGATTCCCCCTCCGGCAGAGTGTCGGCGAAGCCTCCAAGATGGGATCTCGTGGATACAGAAGGTTACGGTGGTGGAAATTGTGTTTCTTGGTGCCCCTGGATGTTTTCGGGGTCCGTAGGTATATATAGGAGGAAGAGGTACGTCGGTGGACGCCTGAGGGTCCCACGAGACAGGGGGCACGCCCTACAGGGGGCTGGGGGGCGCCCTCCTATCTCGTGGAGGCTCTGGTTGTTTCTTGACTTGCACTCCAAGCTCTCCGGATCTTGTTCGTTCCAAAAATCACGTTCCCCAAGGTTTCATTCCGTTTGGACTCCGTTTGATATTCCTTTTCTTCGAAATACTGAAATAGGCAAAAAAACAGCAATATGGGCTGGGCCTCCGGTTAGTAGGTTAGTCCCAAAAAAGATAATAATGTATAAAATAAAGCCCGTAAGCATCCAAAACAGGTAATATAATAGCATGGAACAATCAAAAATTATAGATACGTTGGAGACGTATCAAGCATCCCCAAGCTTGATTCCTGCTCGTCCTTGAGTAGGTAAATGATAAAAAAAGAATTTTTGATGTGGAATGCTACCTAGCATAATTCTCAATGTAATTTTCTTTATTGTGGCATGAATGTTCAGATCCAAATGATTCAAAATAAAAGTTCATATTGATAAAAGAAATTGTAACACTTCAAGCATACTAATCAAAGTAATCATGTCTTCTCAAAATAACATGGCAAAAGAAAGTTCATCCCTATGAAATCATATAGTTAGGCTATGCTTCATTTTCGTCACACAAAGATGTTCCCAACTTCCATACCCCCGATGACAACCCAAGCAATTGTTTCATACTTAAATAATCTCAAACTTTTTCAACCTTCACGCAATACATGAGCGTGAGCCATGGATATAGCACTATGGGTGGAATAGAATATGATGATGGGGATTGTGTGGAGAAGACAAAAAGGAGAAAGTATCACATTGACGAGGATAACCAACGGGCTATGGAGATGCCCATTAATTGATGTCAACATGAGGAGTAGGGATTGCCATGCAACAGATGCACCAGAGCTATAAATGAATGCTCAACAAAAGAAAACTAGTGGGTGTGCATCCAACTTGCTTGCTCATGAAGACCTAGGGCATTTGAGGAAGCCTATCGTAGGAATATACAAGCCAAGTTCTATAATGAAAAATTCCCACTAGTATGAAAAAGATAACTTATGAGACTCACTATATGAAAAACATGGTGCTACTTTGAAGCATAATATATGAGACTCACTACATGAAGAACAAGGTGCTACTTTGAAGCACAGGTGTGGAAAAGAGATAGTATCATTGACCTTTTTATTTATTTATTTTCTTTTTTTTCTTTTTTTGGGCCTTTCTTTTTTTCTTTTGGCCTTTCTTCTTTTTTTTTTCTTTGGGCAATGCTCTAAAAATGATGATCATCACACTTCTATTGATTACAACATATCAATTACAACTCGAAACTAGAACAAGATATGACTCTATATGAATGCCTCCGGCTGTGTACCGGGATAGTGCAATGAATCAAGAGTGACATGTATGAAAAATAATGCATGGTGGCTTTGCCACAAATACGATGTCAACTACATGATCATGCAATGGCAATATGACAAAATTAATGTATGTCATGATGATGATAAACGGAACGGTGGAAAGTTGCATGGCAATATATCTCGGAATGGCTATGGAAATGCCACAATAGGTAGGTATGGTGGCTGTTTTGAGGAAGATATAAGGAGGTTTGTGTGTGATAGAGCGTATCGTATCACGGGGTTTGGATGCACCGGCGAATTTTGCACCAACTCTCAAGGAGAGAAAGGGCAATGCACGGTACCGAAGAGGCTAGCAATGGTGGAAAGGTAAAAGTGCGTATAATCCACGGACTCAACATTAGTCAAAAGAACTCATATAATTATTGCAAAAATTTAGAAGTCATCAAAAACTAAGTACTATGCGCATGCTCCTAGGGGGATAGATTGGTAGGAATAGACCATCGCTCGTCCCCGACCGCCACTCATAAGGATGCACAAGTCAGGTAAACTTCATGCTTCAAATTTGTTACATAACTTTAACCATACGTGCATGCTACGGGACTTGCTAACTTCAACACAAGCATTCTTTAAATTCATAATCGCCCAACTAGCATGACTTTAATATCATTACCTCCATATCTCAAAACAATTATCAAGTATCAAATTGATCATAGCATCCAATTCACTTTCTATGATAGTTTTTATTATACCCAACTTGGATGCTCATCATTCTAGGACCAAATTATAACCATAGCAAATACCATGATGTTCTAAAAGACTCCCAAAATAATATAAGTGAAGCATGAGAGACTAGCTATTTCTTCAAAATTAATCCACCACCACGCTCTAAAAGATATAAGTGAAGCACTAGAGCAAAAACTATCAAGCTCAAAAGATATAAGTGAAGCACATAGAGTATTCTAGCAAATTCTAATAAAATAAGCTTCTCCCAAAAGGTGTGTTACAGAAAGGATGACTGTGGTAAACTAACAAGCAAAGACTAATATAATACATGACGCTCCAAGCAAAACACATATCATGTGGTGAATAAAAATATAGCTCCAAGTAAAGTTAACAATGAACGAAGACGAAAGAGGGGATGCCTTCCCGGGGCATCCCCAAGCTTAGGCTTTTGGCTATTCTTGAATATCTTGGGGTGCCTTGGGAATCCCCAAGCTTAGGCTCTTGCAACTCTTTATTCCATAATCCATAAAAGCTTTACCCAAAACTTGAAAACTTCACAACACAAAACTCAACAGGAAATCGTATAAGCTCCGTTAGTGAAAGAAAACAAAACCACCACATAAGGTACTGAAATGAACTCATTCTTTCTTTATTTTTGTGTTAAACCTACTGTATTCCAACTTCTTTGTGGTTCATAGACTGAATTACTAGCCATAGATGCATTGAAATAAGCAAACAACACACGAAAAACAGAATCTGTCAAAAACAGAACAGTCTGTAGCAATCTGTAACTAACGCAAACTTCTGGAACTCTAAAAATCCTAACAAAATAGGACGTACTGGAAAATTTGTTTATTAATCAGCATCAAAAAGAATCAATGCAAAATAACGTTTCTGTGATTTATTGAATTTTTTCTCGTGATCGCAAAGTTTCTGTTTTTCAGCAGAATCAAATCGACCATCATCATAGTTTATCCTATAGATTCTACTTGGCACAAACACTAAACAAGAGATAAAACACATCTAAACAGAAAGTAGAAACAAAATTTAACACTAAACAGGAAAAAAACAAAAAACATAAAGAAAATTGGGTTGCCTCCCAACTAGCGCTATCGTTTAACGCCCCTAGCAAGGCATAAAAGCGAGGATAGATCTATGGAGTGCCATCTTTAGCACTTGATTCATAAGTAGCACGCATGATAGATTCATAAGGTAATTTAACTTTATTTCTTGGAAAGTTCTCCATGCCTTTCTTTCAGGGAAATTGGAATCTAATGTTCCCTTCTTTCATATCAATAATTGCACCAATCGTTCTAAGGAAAGGTCTACCAAGAATAATAGGGCAAGAAAGATTGCAATCTATATCAAGAACGATAAAATCTACGGGCACCAAATTTCTATTTGCAACAATAAGAACACCATTGATCCTTCCCATAGGCTTTTTAATGGTGGAATCCGCAAGGTGCAAATTTAAAGAGCAATCATCAAGATCATGGAAATCTAGAATATCACATAAAGTTTTTGGAATTGTAGAAACACTAGCACCCAAATCACACAAAGAAAAACACTCAAAATCTTTAATTCTAATCTTTATAGTAGGTTCCCACTCATCATTAAGTTTTCTAGGTATAGAAACTTCCAAATTAAGTTTTTCATCATAAGATTGCATCAAGGCATCAACCATATGTTTGGTAAAAGCTTTGTTTTGACTATAAGCATGAGGAGAATTAACAACGGATCGCAACAAGGAAATACAACCTTTTAAAGAGCAATTATCATAATAAAATTCCTTGAAATCCGAGATAGTAGGTTCAACATTATTAGAAGTTGAGGATTGTCCAATTTCTCTTTTACCAAATTTAGCATTAAGATCTAAAGACTCCGAATTCTTGGGATGCCTTCTAGGCAAAGTTGATTCATCATCAGTCCCATAATCATCAAAATTCATATTGAAAAACATAGATCAGGAGACGCATCAATAACTTTAAGATCCTCGTCATTATTTTCACGGAAACTAGAAGAACACGCTTTTATAAAGCTATCTTTCTTAGCACGCAATCTAGCGGTTCTTTCCTTGCACTCGTCAATGGAAATTCTCATTACTTTGAGAGACTCATTGATATCATGCTTAGGAGGAGAAGGTCTAAGTTTAAGACAATCAACATCAAGCGAAAGTCTATCAACGTTCCTAGCCAAATCATCAACTTTGAGCAATTTTTCTTCAAGCAAAACATTAAAATTCTTTTGAGAAATCATAAATTCTTTCACACTATTCTCAAAATCAGAGGGCATCTTATTAAAATTACCATAAGAATTATTGTAGGAATTTCCATAATTATTAGAGGAATTACTAGGGAACGGTCTAGCATTAAAATTTCCTCTATAAGCATTGTTTCCAAAACTATTCCTACCAACAAAATTCACATCCATAGATTCATTATTATTCTCAATCAAGGAAGACAATGGCATATCATTAGGATCAAGAGGAGTATTTTTAGTAGCAAACATCTTCATAAGTTCATCCATCTTTCCACTCAAAACATTGATTTCTTCTATAGCATGCACTTTTTTACTAGAAGATCTTTCGGTGTGCCATTGAGAATAATTAGCCATAATATTATCAAGAAGTTTTGTAGCATCTCCTAACGTGATTTCCATAAAGGTGCCTCCCGCGGCCGAATCTAAGAGATTTCTAGAAGCAAAGTTCAAACCGGCATAAAATTTTTGTATGATCATCCATAAATTCAAACCATGAGTAGGGCAATTGTGAAGCATCAATTTCATTCTTTCCCAAGATTGGGAAACATGCTCATGATCAAGTTGTTTAAAATTCATAATATCATTCTAAGAGTGATGATCTTAGCAGAAGGACAATACTTACAGATAAAATCATCTTTGCACTTGTTCCAAGAATCAATACTATTTTTAGGCAAAGACGAAAACCAAACTTTAGCACGATCTCTAAGTGAAAATGGAAATAACTTCAATTTGACAATATTGTTATCCGTATCTTTCTTCTTTTACATATCACACAAATCAACAAAATTGTTTAGATGGGTAGCGGCATCTTCACTAGGAAGGCCGGCAAATTGATCTTTCATAACAAGATTCAGCAAAGCAGCATTGATTTCACAAGACTCAACATCATTAAGAGGAGCAACCGGAGTACTAAGGAAATCATTGTTATTGGTATTCGAGAAATCACACAATTTGGTATTATCTTGTGCCATGGCAACAAGTAATCCAACACACAAGCAAATAGAAAGAGGTAAGCGGAAAAGAGAGGAGGAGATTGGGAAAGAGAGGGCGAATACAATGGCAAGGGTGAAGTGGGGGAGAGGAAAACGAGAGGCAAATGGCAAATAATGTAAATGCAAGGGAGATAGGTTTGTGATAGGTACTTGGTATGTCTTGACTTGAGCGAAGACCTCCCCGGCAACGGCGCCAGAAATCCTTCTTGCTACGTCTTGAGCTAGCGTTGGTTTTCCCCGAAGAGGAGAGCGTGATGCAGCAAGTGTAGCGTAAGTATTTCCCTCAGTTTTTTGAGAACCATGGTATCAATCCAGTAGGAAGATCCTCAAAGTCCCACGCGCCTACACAAACAAACTGAGAACTCGCAACCAACGCAATAAAGTGGTTGTCAATCCCTTCACGGCCCCTTGTGAAAGTGAGATCTGATAGAGATAGTATGATAAGATAAATATATTTTTGTTATTTCATGATATAGATGCAAGAAAGTAAAGATGCAAATAAAAGTAGATTGAAAGCAAATATGATAAGAGATAGACCCGGGGGCCATAGGTTTCACTAGAGGCTTCTCTCAAGAGCATAAGTATTACGGTGGGTGAAGAAATTACTGTCGAGCAATTGATAGAAAAGCGAATAATTATGACGTTATCTAGGCATGATCATGTATATAGGCATCACATCCATAACAAGTAGACCGACTCCTGCCTGCATCTACTACTATTACTCCACACATCGACCGCTATCCAACATGCATCTAGAGTATTAAGTCCATAAGAACAGAGCAACGCATTAAGCAAGATGATATGATGTAGAGGGATAAACTCATGCAATATGATATAAACCCTATCTTTTTATCCTCGATGGCAACAATACAATACGTGTCTTGCAACCCTTTCTATCACTGGGTAAGAACACCACAAGATTGAACCCAAAGCTAAGCACTTCTCCCATGGCAAGAAACATCAATCTACTAGGCCAAACAAAATCGATAATTCGAAGAGACTTGCAAAGATAACTCAATCATACATAAAAGAATTCAGAGAAGATTCAATTAATATCCATAGATAAATCTGATCATAAACCCACAATTCATCGGATCTCGACAAACACACCACAAAAAGAGATTGCATTGAATAGATCTCCACAAGAGAGGGGGAGAACATTGTATTGAGATCCAAAAAGAGAGAAGAAGCCATCTAGCTAATAACTATGGACCCGTAGGTCTGTGGTAAACTACTCGCAACTCATAGGAGGGGCAAGGATGTTGATGTAGAGGCCCTCCATGGTCGATTCCCCCTCCGGCAGAGTGCTGGCGAAGGCTCCAAGATGGGATGTCGCGGATACAGAAGGTTACGGTGGTGGAAATTGTGTTTCGTGGTGCCCCTAGATGTTTTCGAGGTCCGTAGGTATATATAGGAGGAAGAGGTACGTCGGTGGACGCCCGAGGGTCCCACGAGATAGGGGGCGCACCCTACAGGGGGGGGCACCCTCCTATCTCGTGGAGGCTCCGGCTGTTTCTTGACTTGTACTCCAAGCTCTCCGGATCTTGTTCGTTCCAAAAATCACGTTCCCGAAGGTTTCATTCCGTTTGGACTCCGTTTGATATTCCTTTTCTTCGAAATACTGAAATAGGCAAAAAAACAGCAATATGGGTTGGGCCTCCGGTTAGTAGGTTAGTCCCAAAAATGATAATAATGTATAAAATAAAGCCCATAAACATCCAAAACAGGTAATATAATAGCATGGAACAATCAAAAATTATAGATACGTTGGAGACGTATCAAAATCCCTTTTGTAATAGATGAGTTTTCGTTCGAACCCTAATACTTCGAAAGAGATTGTCTAGTTTGTACACGAAGTGCATCCAGTTTTTCCCGTAACCCTCTCAACTATTTAGCACATGCTATGTGGGTGAAATTATGATACCATGACAAGTTTCAACCTCTTGCGAGTTCATTTGCAGTGATTTTCAATTTCAGGGTAATTTAGCTCAAAGAATGAACTAAAAAACTTTTATAAAATTCTAATAGAAAAAATAATGAACCAAAAAGAATCAATTAAAATATTTTGTTATGTTCAACTAAAATAAAACTATAATGTTCTTCAATAGCAAAAAGAATCAACTGAAAAATCAAAATAATATTACCTAAAATTATCAAAGTATTTTTTTTGTTAAAAAATTTAATAGCAAAAAGAATTTTCATAAAGTATTTTTGTTACACACTTTAATAGAAAACTAAGAAGCTTTTATAAAACTATAATATTAAAAGGAATCAACTAAAAAGAATCAATAAAAAATAAAATTGATGCAACTAAAATTATATAAAATTTATGCAACTAAAACTATATAAAATTATGCAACTAAAGTTATATATGCAACTAAAATTATATAAATAAAAATAACATATGCAATAAATAACAATAAAAATTTAAAAACATTTAATATGCAAAAAATACAAAAAAGCCCGCCTACTAAGCAACCACGACCTACATACGACTAGAAACCCTACATATGGGCTAGGATGCAGACCCGCAGTACAAGCAGGCCCAACAGGGCGAGCGGTAGGCATGTATTGCCTGAAGTAGAGAGGAGCTCGACAGGGTAGCCGCAACAGTGCTCATAAACCACTCCGAGCTCCTCTCAACTAGAGAGGTGGGACTAAACTTTTGGCTACGACAGCACCAACCCTTTAGTTCCGGTTGGTGGCTCCAACCGGGACTAAAGGCCCCCTTTTAGTCCCGGTCCAAGCCACCAACCGAGACTAAAGGACTCGGCTTTCCATCCTTTCGCCTGGCGAAATATACCTTTAGTCCCGGTTGGTGGCTCGCACCGGGACTAAAGGAGGCCTTTAGTCCCGGTTGGAGACACCAACCGAGACTAAAGGGGGGCTATATAAGTGGGACTTAGAGAATTTCCCCCACTCTCCCATTCTCTCCCCCAACGGCCGAACTACACAGCCACGCCACCAGGCTGTTGCGCCATAGATTGCCGATGCGCTCGCCCTCGCCGGGCCTCCTCGCCATCGCCGACGCCCTCCGAGCCCACTCGGCCTCGTCGTCGTCGCCGAGCCCTTCGCCGATGCCGTCCCCGCTCCCCTGCAACTGTGAGCCGCCACGCTGTTCCCCTCCCCTCTTCCTTCCCCCCCCCCCCCCCCCCCCCCGCGCTCCGGCCGCTTTTTTTCTTTTTTCCATAGTTATAGTATTTTTAATCTCGAAGCAGATTAGCGTTATGGCAGTTTAGGCAAAGTTTGAGGTGGAATTAAAAAGATTACAACATGACGTTTGTAGTTGTTGTTCTGTACTAGGATAAATCTAACCGTAGCATGAAACACCTCTAACTTTAGCTCTCATCCATTCAGGTCCCATATTTATTATGTCAAAAGACATGCTCTTCTGTTTCTGAAACTTTTTCTTTTTAAGGATAGATAGATAGGAGAGCAGAGGCTTCACTGTTTTATAGTATCTAGTTTTCTGACCCCTTTAACTGAATCTTGTTTGCTACACCATGCAAACGCTGACCAGTGTTTGTGCTTGTGTGTAGGATTCAACTAATAACTGTATCCCTTTCTCGAGACACAAATACTGACCACTACATCTTCCCCCTTTGTGTTTTATTGGCTACACCTACTAGTGATAGCATCCCACTTGAAGGGGTAAGTAAGTGTTCCCCTTTTTCAGTTCCACTCGCTATTTTGTTTTACAGCATAATGGTGAATTTATAGAATTTGCAAACATTCTTGTACAAAATTAATGATCTCATTAAACAATGCCATCATGTTTTGCAGCATTCTCCGATATCTCGATTCAGTCGTGCCTGTCTGCTTACGTCATTCACTGAGTTTGCTAGTAAAGACCACACCAAAGCCACATTCACAATTCCAGATGTCAAGAATATAGCAACCTCCCGAGCTTGCAACCTCAGCATTATCCTTATCCGCTACGGTATGATGTGCATCATATGTGATCGTGTATGGTTTACGTTTCCTCACTACCGTCACATTTGATTCCTTTTTTTAGTTTCAGATTCAGAAGGGCAGGTTGGAGAAAATACTGGTGAAAATAACTACTCTGGGTGAGGGAATCCTAGATTAGGGGGTCCTTGGACAGCCGGATTATGTACTTGTGCCGGACTATTGGACTATGAAGATACAAGATTGAAGACTTCGTCTCGTGTCCGGGTGGGACTCTCCTTTGCGTGGAAGGCAAGCTTGGCAATTCGGATATGTAGATTTCCTTCTCTGTAACCGACTCTGTGTAACCCTAGCCCCCTCCAGTGTCTATATAAACCAGAGGGTTTAGTCCGTAGGACAACAACAATCAATATCATAGGCTAGCTTCTAGGGTTTAGCCTCTATGATCTCGTGGTAGATCAGCTCTTGTAATACTCATATCATCAAGATCAATCAAGCAGGAAGTAGGGTATTACCTCCATAGAGAGGGCCCAAACCTGGGTAAACATTGTGTCCCCCGCCTCCTGTTACCATTAGCCTTAGACGCACAGTTCGGGACCCCCTACCCGAGATCCGCCGGTTTTGACACCGACACTGGGGACCATGTGGAAGCATCTGCTCTCCGAAGTAAGTTTGTATCACATTGCCATGTCTAGTAGCCAGTATAGCTAACATATCTGCCTTTTAAAAATTGAATATCAGAAACCAACTATGATTTGTGGGGGTTATTGAGTGCAACTACTTACTATCATTTACGTGATGCATTTTGACAAAGCTTGAAGGGAAATGTTTCTGGGGTAAAATACCAATTAATTTACTTGGTTCGTCATTGGAGAATTGCGTGACTTTAAATTTGGGACATACTGTGGAGTCGGCTTCTACTGTTACTATGAACCCAAGCTTCTTAGAGGTACTTAAGTTGAACTTTTCCATATTATTAAGCTTTAGCTTTCTTAATGTATATACTTCAACTTTTCTAGTGCAATTTAACCATAAGATGGATGACAATCCTTTGCATCCTGAAGTTTCAAACTAAATAAATTACGTTAGCCACCTGTATTTTTAAATTTTACCCTATGTACTAGCATGTAACTTTAGTTGTCCTAGAAGGACGCGGTGCCTATCGTTAAATAGCAAATCATGTTCCAGAAGTGGAGGTGGCAAATTGTGAAATCAGTAGTGCAATTTGCATCTTTGTAACAGAACATGTTATAAGATACATGTTAACACTAAAAGTTGGATTCTGTAGTGTATGGAAGTTTTAAGTGATTATGCGAATATGTTTTCGTTACGGTTGTGCCTCAGATTTCAGAAATCATTTTTGTTTACTTTATTAGAAACTAAAAAATGAAGAGAGAGTTTTTGGGGTGTAGTGGCCGTTACTTGCTTCTGTTGTATGTTGACCTACTTGCCTTGACTTTTTTTGTACATCCAGCCAAAATTTCTGGAGCGGGACAGTTGCTTGACATGTTTCACTCATAAGGTTGATGCTACAGTAAGGGTATCGCTGTTCCTTTATTTATTGATCCAACTATCATTTCCATATTTAAGGGCAATGGATTATATTGTAGACCTTCTGTCAGTTACTTCGCAGGTTGTCTAAGATTGCTGTTATTGTTTCAGGGGTCATATCAACTCCAAGTTGGCATATCCGTTCAAGATGTTGGTGCAAGAGACATGCCTAAATCTCCGTATAATAGTTACTCATACAGTGATGTCCCACCTTCATCATTACCTCATATTATAAGGTAACACAATATTTGGGTTTGGTGTTGGTTCAGAATGCATGGAGTCAGTCTTTTAAATTTGGCTGCTAGTATACACAATATTTGGGTTTGTCATGTTGAGATGATATTTTTAGATTTTGCCACCAAAATTCAAAAGTAATTTCAGATCATTAAGCTTAGTGTTTTTCTCCTGAAATATAACTGATGAAAGTAATTAGACAAACTACTTGTTAGTTTTGGAGAAAAAGTGCAAAATGCACACTATCTATGGTTCAATTGGAAACATCTCTTTGGCAGAGTCTCGAATGTTCAAAAGAGAGACCCCAACTTACTTATGCCTCCATCTCATGTAATTTAAAGAGTTATAAATCACCGATATCTTAAAATAGTTTAGTGGTTCTCCCAATTGTTCCAAGTGACATTGTTTATGTCTTAAAGAAGTACTCCAGTATTATGGTCAGGCTGAAGTCAGCCTGTCCCAACCTAGTGTTTGGTAAGGTCTTATTATGACACTTTGCTCTAACTTTCAGCTTTACAAACACATTTGCATTTTGGTATAACCAAGTGAAAAAACATAAATGTATGTTTTCCACAGGTTAAGAGCTGGTAATGTGATTTTCAACTCGAAGTACTACAACAATACTATGCAAAAGACCGAAGGTTCTCGCTTACTCAAACATTTGGGCTCGTGCGGTTTTCAAATCCATTGGCATGTGCTTGCATCATATACTGGCATTTTCCTTCCCTAGGTGTTCTACATTTTCTCCATGTACCTGATTTGTGGAGCGTAATTAACTAGATATGCTAGGTTAATAATATTAGTATATCTGCAACTAAACTAGTAAAATATCTTGTGTCGAACGGGAACAGAAGTTATACCGCATGTTAGCTAGCGTCGAATGGGAACAGAAGTTTCCCTTTGTAACAGTTCAGGCTCTTTCCCGTGGTATTTCAGACCACACGCCTTTATTTCTGGACTCTAGTGAGGCCACCCACTTGGGAAACAAAAACGCGTTTTCGTTCGACCTTGCTTGGTTTGAACGAGACGGCTTCTTTGATCTCGTAGCCAGAGAGTGGGCTAAGCATGCAGGAGGTAGGACTGCGCTTGAGCGCTGGCAGAATAAGATCAGGCACTTGAGAAGCTTCCTATGTGGGTGGGCTAAGCATCTTAGTGGGATTTATAAGGTCGAAAAGGATCAGCTCCTTTCCCTTATTCAGTCCTTAGATGTAAAAGCTGAAACCACAGTTTTGCCGGCCTCGGAGCTTCATGCCAAGCTTGACACGGGGATGAGATTGAAAGAGCTTCTTTGCGAAGAGGAATTAAAGTGGGCGTTGCGGGCCAAGGTCCGACGAGTTGTCCAGGGGGACGCGAACACTCAATTCTTTCACATGATCGCTAATGGCAAACACAGAAAGAAGAGGATCTTTCAGCTTGAACAAGATGAAGGAACGATTTTAGGACATGAGAACCTAAAATTGTACATTACCAAGTATTACAAGGCGTTGTTTGGGCCTCCAGAGGATAACTGTGTGTCTCTGGATGAGTCCAGGGTTGAGGATGTTCCTCAACTAACAACAGTGGAGAATGATATTTTGGATGCTCCTATTACTGAGAAAGAAGTGTTTGAGGCCATATCGCAGATGAAAAATAATAAGGCTCCAAGCCCGGATGGATTTCCGGCTGAATTCTATAAGAAGTGCTGGCATATTATGATCTATTCTCTGGACAACTTCAACTTTTTCAACTGAATTTTGGAACGATAATATTGCTTCCTAAGAAAACAGAGGCTGTAAGAATTGAGAAATTCAGGCCCATTTGTCTTCTTAATGTTAGTTTTAAAATCTTTACCAAGGTCGGGACTAATAGGCTCACGCAGATTGCGCATTCTGTGGTGCAGCCTACCCAAACTGCTTTCATGCCGGGCAGGAACATCCTTGAAGGGGTTGTGGTCCTTCATGAAACGCTCTACGAGATTCACACGAAAAAACTAGATGGAGTTGTTTTCAAGGTGGATTTCGAGAAAGCGTACGATAAAGTTAAATGGCCTTTCCTTCAACAGGCCTTACGCATGAAGGGTTTTGATGCAGCTTGGCGATGCCAGGTAGAATCCTTTACGCAAAAAGGGAGTGTTGGAATTAAAGTGAATGATGACATAGGGCATTATTTCCAGACACACAAAGGCCTGAGAAAAGGTGACCCAATGTCTCCTATTTTGTTCAACATTGTGGTTGATATGTTGGCTATTCTGATTGGGCGGGCAAAGGAGGTTGGCCAGGTGGGTGGCTTGCTGCCTCACCTCGTTGATGGAGGGGTGTCCATCCTGCAGTACGCTGATGATACGATCATCTTTATGGAGCACAACTTGGTAAAAGCGAGAAATATGAAGCTAGTGTTATGCTTATTTGAACAATTGACCGGATTGAAGATTAACTTTCATAAAAGTGAGTTGTTCTGCTTTGGTAGAGCCAAGGAGGAACAAGAGGCTTATAAGCAATTGTTTGGATGCGAATTGGGGTCATTACCTTTCACTTACTTAGGTATACCCATTCATCATCGTAAGCTGACAAACAGAGAATGCACGTGTATCGAGGATCGGTTTGAGAAGAAACTGAGCTGCTGGAAGGGCAAACTCATGTCTTATGGAGACCGATTGATCCTTATTAATTCAGTGCTCACAAGTATGCTGATGTTTCTCTTATCTTTCTTCGAAGTCCCAGTTGGTGTTAGGAAAAGGCTGGATTTCTATCGATCCCGATTCTTTTGGCAGAGCGATGAACTAAAGAGAAAATGCAGACTCGCTAAATGGGATATCATCTGTCGACCAAAGGACCAGGGGGGCCTTGGTATCAAGAATCTTGAAGTCAAGAACAAATGTCTTCTCAGTAAGTGGTTGTACAAATTATCAGTTGAGACTAAGGCCACGTGGGCGCAGATTCTTCGTAGTAAGTATCTTCAGTCCAAGACTTTGTCCCAGGTGACAGTGAGACCGACTGACTCGCCTTTTTGGAAGGGGATTATGAGAGTTAAAGCAACCTTCTTTAATAGGACAAAGTTTATAGTTGGTGATGGCAACACCACTCGCTTCTGGGAGGATACTTGGCTTGGTGAAACGCCGCTGGCGCTTCAGTATCCTTCATTGTATAGGATTGTTCAACGACGTGATGCCCTTGTTGCCACGATTTTGCAGTCCATTCCCCTTAATATTCAGTTTAGGAGGGTTCTTGTTGGCAACCGGTGGGAAGCTTGGCTCCATTTAGTGAGTAGACTGATGGAGGTTCAGCTATCTCATCACTCCGATCAGTTGTGCTGGAAACTCACTAGGTCTGGAGAGTTCACAGTTAAATCGATGTATCTTGATGTCATCAACTCTAGTGTCATTCCTAGCTCCAAATTTGTTTGGAAAGTCAAAGTTCCTTTGAAAATTAAAGTGTTTATGTGGTTTGTACATAAACAAGTCATTGTAACAAAGAATAACTTGGTTAGGCGCAACTGGACAGGTTCTACTAGGTGTAGTTTCTGTGATCAGGATGAAACTATCAACCACTTATTCTTTGATTGCCCATTGGCCAAAGTGTTGTGGCACACGGTGCATATTGCCTTTAACATTACTCTTCCGAATTCTGTCAGTACGTTATTTGGAACGTGGCTTGCTTGGATAGAGTCCGAAACAGCTAGACACATTCGCGTAGGAGTATGTGCTTTGTTATGGGCAATTTGGAACTGCAGAAATGATTTGGCTTTTAACAGAGCAACAACTATTCATTTTTTGCAGGTTATCTTCCGAGCTACTGCGCTGATCCGTATGTGGTTCTTACTCACTCCGACGGAGGCCAATGAGCGTTTGGTTACTGGATCCATCCGATGGGAGATGGTAGCTCGGGATATCTTCAACCTGTTTGGATGGCGGTCATGTAATAGGATAGGCGATTAGTTTACCTATCTTTCCTATGCCAGCCGGTTGTGGCTTTTTGTTTTTTGCTTTGGCGTTGTGGCTCTGTGTGAGCTTGCCTTTACTTTTATTCCAGACTTTTGGACCTTGTTGAACCTCTTTATTTATCTATAAAGGTGGCCGTGTGCATCGTTCTGATGTAGAGGCTGGGGAGTCCCCCCTTTTTGAAAAAAAAACTAGTAAAATATCTTCTGCTACGACCTTTCGATGGTACACATGTTATTGAAATGTAAGCTTCTGATGTTTTATGGTGGTAAAATTATTACTTTGTCCAATTAGTCATGGTGAGATATGTATTATACTAATATTAGTGTATCGACACAACACAAAAGGAAGTACCTAGTGGAGGATTTTATGTTGTCCATGATTTTGCATATGATCCTAGGACATGTTGCTGAGTGAGTTGGCTACTCCTGTGTTCATTATATTGTGTACTTTGTTTTTAATGCTTATCATGGCAAAAATCTGGTGTTTAGATACTTTGCAATTAACTACGTTCAATTTTGCATCACTGAGTAATATTTGTTGGTCAAGTCATATGTTTTCTGTTTGGTTCGTGATTCTTAATATTGATCCCTTCTTACCAGTCACCGAAGATTTTGCTTGCGCCTTTTGCTTTGTAAAGTGTGGAAGCTACAAGGTAAAGTTTGAAGCAAATTTCCATTCAAAATGTTGCTTATTGCTGCTAAGGGCCGGTGAATCATGCCACCTGCTACATTTAGGGTAAAATGAAATCGTTTTAGTTCACGCTGCACCGTTGATGTCTTCTTGTTCTTTGTGAGGAGACTTAGATTGTGTTCTTTTTTTGCTCGACCTTTCTTATTTTTTATGGGAACAATGTTGTGCCCACTTTCTCGAGGCACATCTCTAATGTTGTGATTCTGGTGATACTAGGGCCTCGGTCATTATGTGACAGGATTACATATGGGCAATATTGAAACTATACTTTCCAGTAGTATCGCTGGTGTTTTTTTTTTTGCAGCTTCCAGTTGCTGGAACTATCTGGTATGGGTCAGCAATGACCCCAATCGAATTATTTGGGCCTAATCGTTATCAGTGGGATCAGGGATATTTTCAGCAAGAAATATATCGAAGAGTTAGCAATGGTTTAGCCGAAAATCTTAGTTTATTAGGTTTAAAATTCCCGAAAAATTAGCTTTTTATGATTATATTGATAATAATCCAACAAAAGGGGGATTATTCAGAGGAGGCTCAATGGACAATGGGGATGGAATAGCTGTTGGATGGTTAGGACATCCCATCTTTAGAGATAAAGAAGGACGTGAGCTTTTTGTACGCCATGTGAAGGAAGAGCCTTTCTTTAACTTCTTTAATTTGCCGTTACTCGCCAAACAGGCATGGCATCTGTTGGATAATCTTGATTCCTTGTGCGGTTCTATCCCAGGGCAAAATATTACCCCGACGAGGATCTGTTAAATGCGAAGTTAAAGAAAGGCTCTTCCTTTACATGGCAAAGTATAATGGCAGGCACAAATACACTAAAACATGGCTATATTTGGCGAGTGGGGAACGGGCACAACATCAATATTTGGGAACATGCCTGGATCCCAAACTATGGAACTAGGAAAATTGTAACACCTGAGGTAATATGATAACTAAGGTAGGAGATGTCATTGGTCCTGCTTCTAATACCTGGGATGAAGACCTGATTGAACAAACTATGTGGCCAATCGATGTACAAAGGATTCTTTCAATTCCCCTAACACAACATGATATGCAAGATTTCATTACCTGGAATTATACAAAAATGGTATTTTATCGGTTTGATCCGCCTATTTTATGTAGTGGGATCACCAGTATGGAAGCAAATTGAAACATTCTAATGGGATGGGGCGAACCACAGTTAACCCTATTTGGAGTAAGATATGGAAGTTAGCATGTCGGGCAAAAGTTAAAATTTTCTTATGGTGTAGGCTACATGGTACAATCCCATGCCGAGTTACGCTAGCAAACAGACATATGATGGTTTTACCCATCTGCCCCACATGCTCGGAGGGTTTAGAAGATACAAAACATACGCTCTTCCGCTGTAGTAAAGCAAAGGAGGTCTGGAAAAGGCTGGGGATGGATGATATTATTGATAAAGCTTGTGAAGTTGACCGTGCGGGAGAGGCGGTGTATCTACTACTCCTACCAGATTAACATTTGTAGATATTGGGTTACCACAATGTACATGAGATGATTGTTATTTCAGCATGGTATCTATGATGGGAAAGACGGAAGCTGGTACACATGAAAAAATTCAAAATGTAACTCAGATCTCAATGGGGATTCTTGCTCTAACATTTTTTTTGTTAATGCATTATCCCCCAAGGCGTCGATGAAAAAGGAGAGTTGGTCTTGTCCTCCAAGAGGTTTCGTTAAACTTAATGTTGATGTTTCTTTTTATCACGATCTTCTTAGGGGTTCCATGGGAGCGGTCCTTCGAGACGACAAAGGCAGGTTCATAGCTGGAGGGAATGAGAAAATAGATTTTTATGTGGATGTGTTGATGGCAGAAGCTTTAGCTCTTAAATTTGATCTAACACTGGCGCAACGGGCGGGATGCAATCGCCTTATTATAAATTTGGATAATATGTAGGTGATTGATACTATGAATGATGGAGGACAATCGGCGGGTGCGGCGGCAGCAATCTTTGATGATTGTTTTCATTATGCTTGTGATTTCGTTACTGCTAGATTTTTTGCACTACAATAGGGAAGCTAATAAAGTAGCTCATGAGCTTGCTAGATTAGCTAGATTTTCTTTGACTTCTGATTGGTTTGAGGAGCCTTTAAATGAAATTATAATGATCCTCACAAACAATGTACTACTTATTAGAAATGAATAAAGTCTGAGCTTTTTCAAAAAAAAAAAGGGTCCAAATGGGTGTTTTATTGTGCAGGAAATCAGGAGTAACAGATTTGGCCTAGCAAAAGGGAAGCTCAAAATAATAGATTACAGATCCAAAATCAAATTTCTTGTCATGCATGCAACTAATTTTGGCATGTGTTAAGTAATGACAATTAGCTTACAGTGCCAAGATCAACTGTCGGAACTTGTTCATGTGGTCGGCCTGTAAAGAGATGGCGATGGACAAGCTCCCGTCATTGTGTGCGCTTGGGAGGACGTAGGCGAGCCCCTCAAATGCGACGCCGCCAGGACCCATGAACACCGGCCGTCCCCATCCGAAATCTGCATTGTGGACGGGCAGGTTCACCCAGCTGGTGATTCCGAGGTTAGGGCAACGGTAGGTTTGTGCTCCTCGGACCAAGGCCGATAAATCAGGTTGCAGCTCAAGGTAGTCCAATGCTGAGCGGCAGTAGTCATCGTTCATCCTATCTAGCTCCATTTGGATTATCTTTGCTGCATCCGCCAGCCCTCTGGTCACCTTGCCTGCCTCGACGATCGGTGTGGCGGTGAACAAAACGTTGCCTAAGAAACCATCCGGTAGCGGCGGCTTCAGCCGTTTCCTCCCATCAATGGCACAATACAACTTGGTGGGCTGATCAGATGGCAAGCCACGTGAAAGAGAGACACAACGCCACACATGCGCAGACAGCAATGTGTACGTGCTCAACCGTGGCATGTCGTCGCCGGTGGGAAGCTGCGAGCGCAAGCGGCCAATGTCTGAGCTGGTGAGCTTGAAGATGTCAACAGCAGTGTCAGGAGAAGAGACATCCTGGGGCTTGGATGACAACATGGCTGGGGATGGATGGTACTCAACATGTGGGTAACATGGAGTCGGAGGGTCTCGAGCGCGGATGAGGGTGCGGTCGATGAAGGGCATGACTGCAATTTTAGCTCCACGGCAGAGGTTGGACCATGAGTTAATAAAATGCAAGCCGGACATGCCATCAGCGACATGGTGTTGTGTGGCAACACCGAGGGAGACACCCCCACACTTGAAATAGGTCACCTGGTGTTCAGTAAAAAATGCAAGGATCAAAACACAAGCTGCGTTAGTTTCTTGAAATATATAGATATATATGAAAATCATAGAAGTGGACCAAGTGATAAATGAAATTCTCTACCCTCCTTAGACCTTGGTTAATTATGTCAGTGCTCAGATTTTACTTTTTGTTATCTTCCTCCAGCTGCATGCATGCTATATACTCCCTCCGTTCCTAAATATAAGTCTTTTTAGACATTCAAATTGACTATAAAATACTGATGTACGTAGACATGTTTTAGAGTGTAGATTCACTCATTTTGCTCCGTATGTAGTCACTTGTTGAAATCTTTAGAAAGACTTATATTTGAGAACAGAGGGAGTATTCTTTATGCTTGGCTTTTGTATTTCTTTATTGCTCATTAGCTTTTGTGAGAAATGTATTTGGCTAGTGAGGATCATGTAAATAATCTATCGTCATCTTCTATCCAAAACATTGAAGAATTTTGCGCCTTGATTTCACTAGAGTCAATTAGGGTATCCTTACAATCAGTGCACCCGTAGTCAAATGTGGGACAACGTTCTGTAGTGGTAGCACACATGTTCGCAGATAATGTTGGAGTGACAGCTGTTGTATTACTCTCCCCCGGCGCCAAAAACAATGGTCAATTTTATATCGAAAGGGTCAAACAAATATCAGCGAATCTCATCGAAAGGCTCCAGGAACAATCAGCCTTTGTGCCTGGGAGGCTTATCACAGACAACACTTTGATCGCCTTTGAGTGCACACACTATATAAAACAAGAGAAGGATCCGAACAAAAGTTTTTGTGCTTATAAACTAGATCTGTCTAAGGCGTATGACCGGGTGGACACGACATTCCTGGAGCGAGTGATGCAAAAGATGGGTTTTGCGAACCAATGGGTGAGGTGGATCATGACTTGTGTAACCTCGGTTCGTTATTGTGTTAATCTGAATGGAGCCCTCTCAGATTCATTCGCGCCGTTGCGTGGGCTACGGCAGGGAGATCCTCTTTCTCCGTTCTTATTCCTTTTTGTGGCTGACGGTCTAGCTGCGATTTTGAAACAGGGAGCTATAGCAGGAAAGTTTACTCCGGTGCGAGTCTGTCCGTGGGCACCAGGCATCTCTCACCTGATGTTCGCTGATGATACACTGCTTTTCTTCCGCACTACAGTGGTAGAAGCATCCAATATTAAAGAGGCGCTGGCTATTTATGCGCAAGCAACAGGACAATTGATCAATCTAGAGAAGTGCTCTATTCTGTTCGGTGAAAGATGTCCGACAGCTGATCGCGAGGCTGTAGTGCACACTCTTGAGGTACAGCAGCAAGGGTTTTGAGGAACAGTACCTAGGCCTTCCTACTCCCAATGGGCGCATGTCAAAAAACCGGTTCCAAAATCTGCAGCAAAAGTATATGAAGAGGATGATAGACTGGGATGGGTGCCAACTTGCTCAGAGTGGAAGAGAAATTTTCATCAAGGCCATTGCTCAATCTATACCAACGTATGTTATGAGCGTTTTCAAGCTCCCCGCACACTACCGGACTCGCGGGCTATGCCTACGGCCACGGGCCGTTGGCATAGGCCCCCAAGCCGTCGGCATAGATCTATGCCGACGGCTGCCGTCGGCATAGCCCCGTCAGTGTACATCACGTCAGCGTACTCCTGTCAGACCGTTGGCATAATAATGCCGTCGGCATAGGGGGGTATGCCGACGGCCCTGGCGCAGCCGTCGGCATAGTTTAGCCGTCGGCGTAGTTTTCCGTCTGACGGCAACGAACGGCGCCGTCAAAACTGCTGGCGGCTCAGGAGGCGACACGTGGCAAACATATGCCTACGGCAAAGCCATCGGCATAGGTTAAATCTATGCCGACGGCTTTGCCGTAGGCATATCTTTGCCACGTGTCGCCCCCTGGTTTAACCTGGCGGCAGGGCCCGTCGGCATAGATGTAAATCTATGCCGACGGCTTTGCCGTAGGCATAGCCCTGCCACGTGTTGCCTCCTGGTGGCATGGTATTGAAATATATATGAAAATCATAGAATTGCACCAAGTGATAAATGAAATTTTCTACCCTACTTAGACCTTGGTTATGCCAGTGCTCAGCTTTTACTTTTTGTTATCTTCATCTAGCGGCATGGTATTCTTTATGCTTGGCTTTACGCTGATGATCCCGGACATAAATGGCGCCAACAACTGGTTGTATTCTAAGGGCATCTTCAACGCCGACCATCAAATCGACCGCATACGTCTCGATCGCGTGGTTTGAACACTGGAAGCCATCCAACGCGGGCCTATATTGCTCCATTCGGCGGGCAGGACACATTTTTTCGCAAATCAGAAACAAAGTGGGGGGGTGTTGCAGGCGTCCGAACCGCTGCCATGTCTGCTTCTGACTGACCAGGCCCACCAAAAAATCACACCCACCTCCCCCGCCCTATCCAACGAACGCCCGCGTCACTTGCCGTGCCACATTCACGCTGGCTCAGAGCATGCAACGGCTGACATTAATGCCGATGATATGACTGGACGGGAGGGCGGCGCTGATGGACATGACCTCTCGGTCGTCGCTGCTTCAATGCGGGCGCCACGTCCCGAGAAACCAACTCCGGCCACTATGCTGCATTGAAGCGGGCTAACCGTCCCTTCGTCTAGTCTGTTCGTGCCTATGTAAGTCGTCTGCCGGTGACGAATATAGACAAACTACCCCTCCACGAGCACCGTCCAATCCCCCTCCCAGACACTGATCTTGAGCCCAATGGCAATACCGAAGTCCTGGTTCTCCGTGATGGCAGGCACAAGTGGTACAAGTCCCTCCTCAGGCCGATCATGGCACCGTCCTCGCTCTCTGGGACCATCAGTGTGTACGGCGGTGGGTTCCTCCATCAAGAAGGAGGCAGTCATCTCTTCCGACGACGAGGAGGACAAGCAGCTGCAGCAGCACCCACATCTCCTCGTGGAGGCGGCTCTGAGGGATGATCGTCTGTCAGATGGAGATCGTGACGGAGCGCTCGCTCCGTCAGATGGGCCCGGCACCATCATCGCCAGCGCGCGTGAAGGAGGAGCCAGTCCATGACGCACGTCCGCATGAAGCGGGAGCCAACATCCCCACTCTGGCGCGGGAAGGAGGAGCCCGCGTCCCCAGTGCCTCCACCGCATCAGGGACGAGTCGGCGGCGCCTCACGTCACACAACTGTTATGCCCGAATTGACGGTCCCTCGTCGTCGCCGCCGCCACCCGATAAATAAGGAGCTGCCACCCGCGATCATGAAGGTGTGTGTCCATATCCTTCACTACCTCAGCGGTGGCATTTATGGCAGTGCCTCGGGCTCGAGGGCTGTCATATCCGAGGCAGTGCGCGCGGCGAGGCAGCGGGCATGGTATGACCACCACAGGCCCGCTGACCGCTCCGCATTCACCAAGACGGACGTGGCACCGGAATGGGGGACCTCGCTGCCACGTGGGCGCTCGACCGCTCTGTCACCACCACCGTGGCGGCCGCCAGGCACCGCCACCGCCTTGAGGGTGAGCTCGCCAAGATCTGCGAGGAGCGGTCGCTTAGCGGCGGCTCCGGCAACGCAGGCAGGGGCAAGGCCGCCGTCGGTGCTCCGCCGGTGCCATCAGCAGTGGCCAAGGCGGCCCACTGCACCGGACAACAGGAGGCGAGCCGGCTCCTCTGGGAGCAGCAGGCATCCACGAGCCCTTCTGCCGCTGGAGGGATGACGACAGCATGGACGACGATGACGGTGCGGCGGGATAGGGTGGCCATGCGTACGAGGTGGTCCTCCGATATATGGTTTAGGTTTTATTTTTAGAGTTTCTAGTTGAACGGTGGAAATATCACCCGGTTTATGTAAATTTTATTGAACTTTAATTAAGTCCCGTGTTTGCATGGATTTCATCCATTTGACTCAAACAGTGATTGAAATGCATGCGGGCAGCGTTGGATGGTCGCGCATTCATATCCGTAGACTGGTCCCTGTCTACGGAGTACGGACAGACGACGCTGAAGCAAATTTGTGGGCGAGCGTTGCAGACGCGCTAAGCTCCCAATAACTGTAACCGGCATAAGAAAATGAGCTGACCTGGAGCAGGACGAGTGGGAATGATATTTGGTCCGTGTAATCGACAGCCGGGATGAGTCGCTTGAGCTCCATGGTGGGCGCAAAGTCACCGTAGTTGGCGACGGTGGCTTCGGGCGCGTCGGCCTCGACAAAGAGCACTCCCTCCCCGTTGCAGTCGATCTCAATCCTCCCGTCCTTGTCCCGGGCGAGGCGGCCGGCCATCGGGTAGAAGGTGACGAGCGCGTCAGCTAGCGCTCGCCGCATCCGCTCGGCGTCGAAAAACCCCTCCGGCGGCCCCTCCTCAGGGCAGCGGTAGAAGTAGACGCTTGGCGTGTGGAAGCGCGGCACCAGCAGGTCGAGGTGGGAGTTCCATAGCCGAGACCGCGGCAACTCCTTGGCTGGCCTCACCATGGTCGCCCGCCTCACCGTCACCGTGATGCCCATCTATACATATATATATACATATCGACCGTAAATTGACAGCAAAATGAAAATAGAGAGAGCAACTGGATGGATGTATGCATGCATGCATGAACCTTTTTTTCTGGAATGAAAGAAGAGGAACCAATACTTTTCGCGGGAGAAGAACAAGTATATATGGGGTGTTTGGTTTAGAAGTCTAGGACTTTTTCTAGTCCCAGGGACTAATAAAAAAGACTCTTTAGTAGAGTCTTTTTCTAGTCCCTGTACAAAAAGTCTCTCCCGTTTGGTTCCTAGGGACTTTTTAGAGACTTTTTTTAGTCTCTGGTACTAAAAAGTCCCTGAACCAAACACTATATGGTGATGGTTCTTAATTATACTACTACAAGGCAAGGCAGGCATGCACTAGTGATTCCCTTGACTGCGTCCGTCTACCTACCTCGGCCTCAGGACGACTCACGTAGCAATCAAGCTTGGCATCAAAATGGCGCTCTCTCTCAACCTCGTCCGTCCACATGACCCACCTCACTTGACGTGCACCGCGTGGGGTGTACGATGATTGCTACCACAAGCATCTGCATCTGCATAGTAGAGTAGTATTATTGGGGAAGGTATAAATGGACCACGATGGTACGATGCAACTTGCGCCACTATGCTACAACGCTCGATTGAGATGGAGGAGGATGTATCGTCCATGCACTAACCATGCGCCCACGTGTCCCTCTATCCTCCCTTGCACATTAGCAGTACGTACGGGGTTTCGTCGGTGGGAAACTTCAAGGCTATGAGTCTGACTAGTCACAGGTGTTCCCATTTCTCAGGGTTAGACGAAGCTTTTTGTTGACGCTCAAAAATGGCACGATCATGAAGAGTAGCTTGAAGCTATGTCAAGATTAATTTAAACTTATTATTGAAAGTCACCATGGGATGGCTCTCTTCGAGAACATCAAGATGGGTATGAAGATGGTCTAAAACGAAGTTCGGATGCAAAAGTTATGACAAGTTTAGAGATGCTCATGTTGACACCAGATTAAAGAATGGCTTTAAACCCAATTAAGATTGCTTCAAATGAAAAAAAGTTTAAACATGAAAGTTGTGCGTCTCCTCGAAGCTGTTCATTTTGATATAAAAAACGTCTCAATCAGAGTTCGTATGCAAAAGTTAGAGCTGAAAATGTGCAGTTGCATCAGGAGGCACTCCAGGAATGTTCATCCGGGTTTTGGATTTCTCCGAGGGTGGCCGGACACTCTGGGGATGTTTGTCCGGGTTTTGGATTTTTCTGCCGCAAGTTGCAAACCGAACCGTTTTGGAAAGTTAGATTCCGAGTTGGACCCAAACTAGGGTTTTGAACGTGAATTCTAACATTTCCTTGCACGGAAAGTCCATCCGCCTCTTATATACCTAAGGGGTGACAGCCGATTGAACAACAACACACAATCGAAAAAACCCATCTACTTTTTATCCTAGCTTTATATCTCTCTCTTGTTCTTTCTCTCTCATTCTTTATTCGTTCTTCGTATTGAAGGGCAGCGATCCTCCAGGCTCTAGGGGCGGGTGAACCGACCTAGGGCAGCCCATATCCGCCACGCGTCCAGACGGGGTCCCTCACGGGCGTGTGGGGTTTTGGGTGCTCAAAAGCGCCCGCCAGATTGCTTGCGAACCGCGCTTCCCGACGGGTCTCCTTCGACGTGAGCTGCGATGCATCACCCTCGGCGTTGAAGATCACTGTTTTAAATAGCCCGCTATGGCTCCGCTATAGCCCGCTATAGCGTTTACAAAAAGTCTCGCGTTAAGAGACTTTGGTCCAAAAAAATGAACAAACATTTTAAATAGCGTGCTATAGCTCCGCTATAGCACTATATCATTTGGAAGAGGTCCGCCGCTAAGATGCTTAGCGCGCTATTTAAAACTATGTTGAAGATACACGGTGACGTGTTCGTGTGTGAACACTTCTACTTGCATTGGACCACTACTAGTACTAGCAGCTACAAGGGTAAGTTTGAACTAGCTAGACCGCCATCTTACCAAAGAAAAATCATACTAGTACATAAGCCGATTTGAGTCTGCCACTCCGCCGACTGCCCGCATCCGCCGCCAGCGATTTGTGCCCAAAAACGTCACGTCGCCGCCCGTCCATCTATCCCCGACGCCGCAGCCTATCCCTGGCACCACCGCATCGTCGCTCAGCCACCCCAATTCTAGCTTTTACATCCCCATTTGCATCATCTATTGGAGATGTGCTTTTACATCACCAATTTACATCATCTGTTGGAGTTGCCTTTTTTTGAAGATGTAAAAAACACTTTTTTGATATGTAAATTTTTACATCTCCTGTTTTACATCTCCAAATTTGCATCTTTTATTGGAGATGCTCTTATACTCTTTCTAAACTAATCAGCCCCTCCCCCCCCCCCCTCTGATTTTCACGGTGTGTCCCAGGACCTAATGATTCATCCAACCAAATTAAGCCAAATCAGCTAGTACATATGTTTAGGGTTTAACCCTAAACCCTAAATTTACGTTGGTAAATTACTTAGGTGTAGCAAAGTCCCTGACATGAGCATGTAATCAATATATACCAATCAGAAGTGCCAACAACAGGGAGCTTTTTTCAATAAAGAACATTTCATTCAGTTGATATATCAAGGTGATACAACCGCATTGAAAGAATGCCCGGCCTCTGCATAGCGTGATCCACATAGCCAACAAGTCCAACAAGCCTAAAAATATATATCGTTTTACAACAAAACTAAATCAGTTCAGCCTAGGGTGGGGCAAATCATATCCGGAGATTACACCGCCATCCATGTTGGGAGAAAACCTCCCTGACCATATGCTCAACTGTGTAGACGCCATCATAAAAAAGGTATTTGACCTCTCTAGGATAGACCACGTACGGAGCCATCGCGTACACGCATGAATAACCTGCACGGGATATGAAACACATTTATTGTTAAAAACCACATCATTCCTGGTAAGCCACAATGCACCACTAGTAGAAAAAAGGCCATTTGTCCCGGTTCGTAAGGGCCTTCTGTCCCGGTTTAGGAACCGGGACTAAAAGGTCGTTATTAATGTCCTTGGCCTTTAGTCCCGGTTCTTACACAAACCGGGACAGATGGGCCTGCACGTGGCCGCTGCGGCCAGCCCAGGCAGGGGGACCTTTGGTCCCGGTTTGTGACATAAACCAGGACCAAAAGGCATCCACGCGTCAGCACCTAGCTGGAGCTGAGGTTTTTTTTAAAGGGGCTGGTTTAGGGGTTTTGGGGGTTCACTTAGGTTGTTATTAGCTAGCTAATAGAGAGAAGTGTTCTCTCTTATATTTCCGTGTTTGGTTTACCAATGCTACTACTATGCCTAAACATGGCTTAGATTGAAGTGAAGGCAACATGTGGTGCATGTTCAAAGTAATACTAATCCTAACTTGATCAAGTTTGGATTGTACTACTTTCGACATGCACCACATGCATGTTGCCTTCACTTCAATCGAATCCATGTTTATTTCACCCGCTGATATATAATAACTCTTCATGCTCGCATCATGCATCATCATATATAATAACAAGTCCTACTAATCATCATCATACAACTTCTACTCGTTATTAATAACAAGTCATACGATCATCATCCTCATAGTCATCGAACCAACCCTACTTAATTGTTCTTAGCACATGATCATCAGTATTAGGTAGGACCTAAATACCCTCTTTAAGGTAAAATAGCATAAAACAATATAGACCTTGACTCTCCATTATGGAGAATGGAGATCATCCTGTCTCCAATTCTTGCGCTTCGCTTACTTTTGCTTCCAAGAACCTCCTTACAGCTGTCCATACATTTTTTCCATTCTTTGATTGTCATCTCTCCACTTTTTTTAGAAATCCGGTATGGACAGTTGAAATTCGTAGGATGGTCTGGTTGTATGTTCAAAACATTAAGGCGACCATGCTGATACATTAGATGAGGCACACAATCATTCGGGATTATCTGTTGAAAAACATAGTAATAACTTCATAGTTAGCAATGATGTACTAGTTTTAGAAGTATGCAAAAGATGCACGGATGTTGTAATAGTAAAAAATCTTACCAGGGTATCTCCATGGTAGTTACCGTAGTTCAACACGTGCACTAGTGGCACGTATTGACCATAATGTTGAGGAGTTCGATTGTAGATATTGTAATTCTCAAGATCAGTACAAAATGCGATCAGATGATTTTTCTCCTGATAAGTTAATTAGGAGCCATGGGTGTAGTGGGTTTGTCTACCATCTTCCGCACATTCTTTGAAGAATGAAAATAAGCTGTCAATGGAAATAAGTTGTCAACTATTTTGAAATAAACAATATAAATTACTTAATAACTATGTTTGAGAAGCTCACATAGGGGAAGAATTGGAAACGTATCAACAAGGACCCAAATGTCCATATTGTCTTGCTCGATTTTAGGATCACCAAGATCCATGGTGACAAGCATACCCTCATCAAAACCATATATCTTGCAAAGTGCTTCCCAATTTTTGCAACCAAAATGGGTTACACTCTCAGAGTTGTACACCTTTACTTCAAAATCCACACCATGATGGGTCCTTAGGTGAATTTTCTTTGTTTCCATACTTGCATGGTCTTCAAAACCCATCCTCTCCAAGACATAGCGTCTTGCATAGCATAGGATAAGCTAGTCGAATTGGAAAAGATGAAAAGTACACGTTGAAATAGTTGAAGTCGTGCTTAATTACGAAAAAAACTCTAGTCGCCGTTGTGTACTGTTTCAACATCGAAGGTTGATACGTCTCCAACGTACCTACTTTTCCAAACACTTTTGCCCTTGTTTTGGACTCTAACTTGCATGATTTGAATGAAACTAACCCGGACTGATGTTGTTTTCAGCAGAACTGCCATGATGTTGTTTTATGTGTAGAAAAGAAAAGTTCTCGGAATGTCCTGAAAATCCACGGAGGCACTTTTTGGAATTAATAAGAATTTCTGGGCGAGAGAAATACACCAGGGGGGCCACACCCTGTCCAGGAGACAGGGAGCGCCCCCCTATCTCGTGGGCCCCCTAGACCTCCACCGACCTCAACTCCAACTCCATATATTCCGTCTCGGGGAGAAAAAAATCAGAGAAAAAGTTTCATTGCGTTTTACGACACGGAGCCGCCGCCAAGCCCTAATCTCTCTTGGGAGGGCTGATCTTGAGTCCGTTCGGGGCTCCGGAGAGGGGGATTCGTCGTTGTCGTCATCATCAACCATCCTCAATCACCAATTTCATGATGCTCACCACCGTGCGTGAGTAATTCCATCGTAGGCTTGCTGGACGGTGATGGGTTGGATGAGATTTACCATGTAATCAAGTTAGTTTTGTTAGGGTTTGATCCCTAGTATCCACTATGTTCTGAGATTGATGTTGCTATGACTTTGCTATGCTTAATGCTTGTCACTAGGGCCCGAGTGCCATGATTTCAGATCTGAACCTATTATGTTTTCATGAATATATGTGTGTTCTTGATCCTATCTTGCAAGTCTATAGTCACCTATTATGTGTTATGATCCGACAACCCCAAAGTGACAATAATCGGGATACTTCTCGGTGATGACCGTAGTTTGAGGAGTTCATGTATTCACTATGTGCTAATGCTTTGTTCCGGTTCTCTATTAAAAGGAGGCCTTAATATCCCTTAGTTTCCACTAGGACTTCGCTGCCACGGGAGGGTAGGACAAAAGATGTCATGCAAGTTCTTTTCCATAAGCACGTATAAGTATTTACGGAATACATGCCTACATTACATTGATGAACTGGAGCTAGTTCTGTGTCACCCTATGTTATAGCTATTACACGAGGAATCGCATCCGGCATAATGATCCATCACTGATCCATTGCCTACGAGCTTTTCACATATTGTTCTTCGCTTATTTACTTTTCCGTTGCTGCTCTTACAACTACTACAAAAACCCCAAAACTATTATCTTTACTTTTTCCACCGTTACTGAGGGAGTCCCGGACTAGGGGGTGTCTGGATAGCCGAACTATCATGGTCGGCCGGACTCCAAGACTATGAAGATACAAGATTGAAGACTTCGTCCCGTGTCCGGATGGGACTTTCCTTGGCGTGGAAGGCAAGCTTGGCGATACGGATATGTAGATCTCCTACCATTGTAACCGACTCTGTGTAACCCTAGCCCTCTCTGGTGTCTATATAAACCGGATGGCTTTAGTCCATAGGATGAACAACAATCATACCATAGGCTAGCTTCTAGGGTTTAGCCTCCTTGATCTCGTGGTAGATCTACTCTTGTAACACACATCATCAATATTAATCAAGAAGGATGTAGGGTTTTACCTCCATCAAGAGGGCCCGAACCTGGTAAAACATCGTGTCCCTTGTCTCCTGTTACCATCCGCCTAGACGCACAGTTCGGGACCCCCTACCCGAGATCTGCCGGGTTTGACACCGAAATTGGTGCTTTCATTGAGAGTTCCTCTGTGCCGTCACCATCAGGAAGGATGCCTTTCCCGTCTTTAAAGACGGCACCGTCGTCAAGGGAGCTTTGGCCGCCGGCCAGACTATCCGGCTAGGCGGTTTTCTTATGGCCACCTGTTCGGCCACCGCTCCGACAATGACCTCTCAGGTCATTGAAAGCGATCTTCACGTCAGCTCGGAATTCGCCGAGCAGCTGGATCCGATTGAGCTCTCCTCCGTAAACGAGCTCTTGGATCACATCGCCGCCCTGGGAGTTGCTACCGACTACGATCAGATTGGGCTTAAAACCTTTCTGAGAGAAATTAACTGTCCCCAGGTTACCCACCACGTTGTTGTGGTAGAGGAACAATGCGGCGACTCTTCTTCTATGTTAAAAACCAACTATGTCCAGATTCCCGATCCCTCCAT
Organism: Triticum aestivum; assembly: GCF_018294505.1. Classification (NCBI taxonomy): domain Eukaryota; kingdom Viridiplantae; phylum Streptophyta; class Magnoliopsida; order Poales; family Poaceae; genus Triticum; species Triticum aestivum. The sequence goes on from NC_057801.1 coordinate 81,112, forward strand.
GCCGGATTCCCGTGGAGGGTTGGACGCTAATCAAATACTGAACCTAAAGTCAGGCATCGGACCAGATTTGTTGGAAAGCATCCAGCAAACCAAGCTTTCGAATCCGGAAGCTTCTTGGCCTTTGAGCCTCAGATCAGACGGGGTTCCGAACTTAATTCCACCCGCCCACCCAAACATAAGCGATCTATCTCAAATACGGCAAGAGCCCGATGAAACAGTACATCATTACTGGGCCAGATTCCTCCTGGTTATGAACAGGATAAAGGACTGCCGTGAAGAAAGCGCGATTTCAATCTTCTGCAACAATTGCATGGACAAGGGAATCATAAACGACATCAGTCGTCGCAAAGTTACACGCTTCGCCGACCTAGCGACCATTGTACAAAAATACTGCGCGATGGAGAGTGCCTGGAAAACTGAAACTAGTTTTTGGGACAATCCGGCCCTGAATACAACCCCAGTCCGAAATAAAAGGGTGCGTCATACTCATGCACCTGGGTTAAAAACCAAAAAGCAAAAAACCCCTAAAGGGTATGGAACCGTACTGGAGGGATGGCTCAACGGACCCTGCTAAATCCACAGTACGGAGGGCGCCACTCCAACACATAGCCTTCGAGCATGTTGGATATTATGGCAGGTGGCCAAAAGTGGCGAAGGCTTTTTAGCCCCAGGCAACCAGCCCAGCAGTACCAGTACGGTATTAACAGTCTTCGAGACTTTTGCATCAAATAACATGCGGAAACAAACAATCCGCAGCCTTGCCAAAGTCTACCAAGTAGCAACAACAGATCCTTGGAGAGACACGGCTATCACCTTCAATGCCAGCGACAAACCTAAATTCCGAACAGCTAGAGCATCAGCCGCATTGGTCCTCAGTCTGATAGTGGAAGGCTTTTGTCTTACCAAGTCACTCATGGATGGCGGCAGCGGATTAAACCTCATCTACGAGGAAACCCTTCAAAAATGGAAATTGACTGGAGCCGCATTGAGCGAAGCAGCACAACCTTCAGGGGAATAATCCCTAGTCGAGAAGTACGCTGCACAGGAAAAATCACACTAGATGTAGTGTTTGGCTCGCCGGACAATTATAGGTCCGAAGAGGTCATGTTCCAAGTGGCCCCATTCGGCAGCGGATATCACGCTTTGTTAGGGCGAGAGGCATTCACAATCTTCCAAGCTATACCCCATTACGGGTACATGAAGCTCAAAATGCCCGGACCCAATGGAATAATCACTCTCGCTAGTGATCCAGATACAGCACTCCGCGCTGAAAATAAGGCAGCCGCACTGGCCCTAGAGGCATTATCCAAAGCCCTAGCGGCAGAGGAACTAACTGCGCTGCGCTCCACGGTGGATAGGGACGATGTGATACTCGATAAGAGGTCCAAGTCCACCTCTTTTAAACCAGCAGACGAAATAGTCAAATTTCAGGTCCATCCAACGGACCCCACAAAGACGGCATCCATTGGGGCACAATTAAATCCTGATGTAGAAGCCGCACTACGAGAATTCCTTTGGGAAAATTGGTACATTTTTGCCTGGCATCCTTCAGACATGCCAGGAATCCCACGCAGGCTAGGAGAGCACAGCCTAAGTATCCTAAAAGGATTCAAGCCAGTCAAACAAGCTCTTCGGCGATTTTCCGAACCCAAAAGACAGGCAATGGGACAGGAGCTAGCCAAACTCTTAGAAGCCGGATTCATCAGAGATATAAAACATCCGGACTGGCTAGCCAACCTAGTAATGGTGCCAAAAAAGGACAAATCCTGGCGCCTTTGCGTCGATTTCAAAGACCTTAACAAGGCCTGTCCAAAGGACCCTTTTCCTCTCCCTCGCATCGACCAAATCATGGATGCTACCGCAGGGCACGATTCATTGTGCTTCCTCGACGCATACTCCGGATACCATCAAATCAAGATGGCAGAAAAAGGCCAGGCCGCAACGGCATTCATTACTCCATATGGGCCATTCTGCTTCAACACAATGCCCTTCGGACTCAAAAACGCCGGCGCAACATATCACCGCATGATTCAGACCTGTCTGGCTACCCAGATAGGCAAAACAGTAGAGGCATATGTAGACGATGTGGTCGTCAAGACCAAACACGTCGAAACTCTAGTAGACAACTTGAGGGTGACATTTGACAACCTCCGAGCATATGACATTAAGGTCAACCCGGAAAAATGTGTCTTCGGGGTACCAGCCGGAAAGCTTTTGGGCTTCATTGTATCCGGTAGAGGAATTGAAGCAAACCCAGCCAAGATCCGAGCTCTGTCACAATTGGATATCCCAAAAAACCTCAAGCAAATACAAAAACTAACTGGGTGCGTAGCGGCTCTAAGCCGCTTCATCTCCCGTTTGGGAGAAAAGGCTCTGCCCCTCTATCGCCTCCTTCGGCGCACCGAACACTTCGAATGGACGGATGCTGCCACGGCCGGACTCAAAGAAATCAAGGCCATACTGGCAACAAATCCGGTCCTAGCCGCACCCAACCTGGGCGAACCTATGTTATTATATATCGCAGCAACACATCAAGTTGTCAGCGTGGTACTCGTCGTCGAACGAGAAACAGAAGGGCACAGATTCCCTCTTCAAAAACCAGTGTACTACGTATCCACTGGCCTAACTCCATGCAAGTCCCGGTACCCACATTATTAAAAGATAGCGTATGCGGTGTTCATGGCATCCCGGAAGCTGCGACACTACTTTCAAGAGTGTTCCATAATGGTGGCCTCCGAAGTACCTCTCAACGATATTATAAACAATCGCGACGCAACGGGCAGGATTGCAAAACGGCGCGTACTCCAATTGGATCATGCATTCCAACGGATCCAAAATGTTGGCCGGCTTGGGGGCTAGCGTCGTCTTGACGTCCCCAACTGGAGACACAGTCCAATACGTACTTCAAATAATGTACATGGACTCCAACAATGCAGCCGAATACGAGGCCCTTCTACACGGCCTCCGGATGGCAATCTCCATGGGCATTCAACGCCTAGAGGTGCGCGGGGATTCAAACCTTGCAATATCCCAAGTAAATGGAGACTTTGACGCCAAAGATCCGAAAATGGCAGCTTACCACAACGCCGTCCTAAAAATGTCAGCTCGGTTCGAAGGACTCGAATTCCACCATGTAGCCCGGGATAATAACCAGGCAGCGGACGTGTTAGCACGCATCAGCGCAAAATGCGATGCCATCCCTCCAAACATCTTCCTGGAACGGCTCTTTAAGCCATCCGTATTATGGGAAGAGGAGTCCGGAAATAACAATCCGGAGCCAGCTGCAGCACCTAACTCAGACAATTCTGACACAATCGGCGGCTCAACCAATGAAATAACACCTTCAGCCCACGAAATAATGGCAGTAATTGCCCCGTGGATGGAACCATTCCTAGCCTACTTAATTAGGCAGGAACTTCCCGAAGACCAAAATGAGGCCCGCTGCATAGTTCGGCGATCTAAAGCCTACAAGGTCCATCAGGGAGAACTTTATAAGAAAAGCACAACCGGAGTCCTTCAAAGGTGTATCTCTGAAGAGGAAGGGCGAAATCTCCTGGATGAAATTCACGCCGGACACGGCGGGCACCACGCTGCAGCCCGAGCCCTTGTAGGCAAGGCCTTCCGTACAGGATTTTATTGGCCGACAGCCCGGGCAGATGCTCAGGACTTAGTCCAACGATGCGTCGGTTGCCAGCTCTTTGCTAATCAGAGCCACATGCCACCCACCGCCCTCAAAACTATACCCATCACCTGGCCGTTCGCGGTCTGGAGGCTTGACATGGTTGGACCCCTTAAAGGGGGAACCCACAAGCACAAATACTTATTGGTCATGGTGGACAAATTCCCCAAATGGATTGAAGCCAAGCCGGTTAAAACGGCAGAATCCGGACCTGTGATAGATTTCATATCCGGGGTAGTACACCGTTTTGGCGTCCCCCACAGCATCATCAGTGATAACGGCACGAATTTCACGGCCGACGAGGTTAAACTCTGGTGCAAAAATATGGGCATCAAGCTCGACTACGCTTCAGTCTATCACCCCCAAACTAACGGTCAAGTCGAGCGAGAAAATGGTCTAATCATGAGCGGCATCAAACCCAGACTAGTGCGGTCCCTCAAGGAATCTAACACGCACTGGGTAGAGGAGCTCGACTCCGTACTCTGGGGGCTGCGGACCACGCCAAACCGAACTACCGGATTCACACCATTTTTATGGTGTACGGCGCAGAGGCAGTTCTGCCCTGCGATATAATTCATGACTCACCTCGCGTGCGCATGTACGAAGAAAGAGAAGCCGAGCTGGATCGGCAGGACAGTTTGGACGCATTAGAGGAGGAGCGGGACGTGGCAAAAGCTCGTTCCGCATTTTATCAACAGCAGGCTCGAAGATATCAAAGCAGAGAAGTACGGGCCAAAGCTTACAATGTTGGCGAACTTGTTCTACGCCTGCCGGACAAGAAAAAGGACAAACTTAAGCCCAAGTGGGAAGGTCCCTTCATCATCGACCAAGTCCTGACCGGCGGAGCATACCGTCTACGTAACGCATCTGACAACCGACTCGAGCCGAACCCATGGAACGCAGCCCGTCTCCGAAGATTCTACGCCTAACGCCGGACTCAGAGTTCGTCTCACTCCTCCGTCCACCTTTTACATTTTCACTGTCTCTTGTCCCCCTCCTTCTTCCCACTTTTTTTCAATACCTTTGATAGGCTGATTTGCGCATTGTTCGCACACACTTGATGTGCTCCTAGCACTCATTATACCTGGGGGCTTCTTTAACAGAAGCTTATTTATACGGGCTTCATGCCCAACACATGTGTCATACTTCCGCATGTACCTTTTATTCACCATTATATGCATCGATATGACTTAAGTTTTGGCCAAGCTGGGTTGCCTGACTCCTGTGCTTACCCCTACGTTCCCGATTGTTCGGCTAGGAGGTAAAGGGAGCACCTCTGCGATTGTTACTGTCGGGTCAGCCGGATGTGTACCTCAGACTGGGTGAAGCCGAAAGCTAGCGTTCTTAAGAGAATATTCGGTCGGTGACTTGAAAGATGATTTATTACTTACTTATTTATTTGCCCCCAGATGCTTTTTCTGCTATTTTTGCAGTCCGGACATGCACTTTAGGGCATGCCTCCCAGGGAAAGGAACCCTTATCGGAACTATTCTCCCTAGAAGATGTTTCTTACTAACCATGTAATATAACATAGCTAGTTGGGCACTTGTCTGATAAAGCAATTATGACCCCGACGCCTTGTCTCCACGCATGCCCTGGTTCTTCTATAACCGTAAGGGTATTCGGACACACTCCGGACTGTTGGGTCCCGAGGTTGAAGCGAAAAGGTCCGCAAAGACAAACGATCTACAATCCGGCTAGAAGGCATTTTACATGTCATTTCAAATTACATCGTCAAACTGACTGATTGTACTCCTCTTCAATCCCATCTAACAGGCTGTCTAATTTACAGTCCTGTTGGGAATATTTCGCGGCCAGCTCTACTTGGCCGTACATCAAGCTCACAGGGATCTTCTTCCCATCAGGCCCTGCAGGTCCGACCTTGGCCATGTGGTTTGGGTCAGCCTTCGGGTACCGCGTCTTCACCATGGCCCAGGCCTCCCTGGCGCCTTGACGGTAGGCCGATATCTTCCACAGACGGAGGCGTCGCCGTGCTCCCTGAAGCTTCTCAGCAAGCCCTCCAAGGCCCTCGGGTAGGGAGGCGGAAGGCCATAAGGCCTGAACAACGCCACTCATCGCCTGCCGAACACGTTCGAGCAGTTGCACCAGCTCGGGAAGTTGGTCACCCGTTGAACCAGGCATTTCCTCCGCAGGGCGACTTGTGAGCACACCTAAAGACACATTTCTGTCAATCAACTTCCTCGCCGAATTCTTCTTTTCAAAGGAATTTTCTCAAGCACTTACTATAAATGCCGCGACGAAGCCGCTGATTCTCCTTCACGGAGCCAGACAGTTGGGCCCGAACACCTTTCAGCTCTTCTCCTAGCTGGGTGTGGGCATCTTGGAGCTTGTTTCTCTCCTGCTGCACCTTCATAAGCACCCTCTCGCCGGCCTTTAGCTGACGCAGTAGCTGTTGCTTGTCCGGATCTAGTCCGGCGCCCTCTGCAATATTATTGTCAGATTTACGCACATGCCGCACTTTGTTAACTACTTATCTTTTCGAAGTACGTATTACCAGCGGGGGTCTCTGTGGCTCCCCCTGTGGTGGCTAGTGCGGCCTCAAGTTGGGCCTTGCACTCTTGGAGCTCCTGGGACAGGTGGGTATTCTTCTCCGTAAGATCCTGCATAATAAATGATCCTTAAATCAGTTATTTTAACTATTTTAAGTCTCGGGGGCTACTAGCATATATAACTATTAAAATTACTTACCCGTATGTCCTTCACATACTACTCCGTGGCTCTAGTTAAACCATCTTGAGCAGCATGGAGGTGCGCGTTTCTCGCATCAAAGGCATTCAAGGCCTCCGGGGAGAAACACGCGTCACGAAGAACTGTCCGGCGACGCCTGTGATTCATGGCGCTCTCCACCTTAGACCGGGTGGTGGATAGCCTGTCGGCATCCCCCGTCGGAGGAGCATCCGGCTCTTGCCTTGTGTTCGCCTCCACTTCCGGACCACGCGATGGAGCATGGATGGCGGAGGCTTGATTGGCAACCTCTCCGGACACTGTCCGGCGAGCGCTCTTTCTCCTGGAAAAAGTTATGAGCATTAATATACCTCCTAGGGATCCTTCCCTTAAAAACAACGGTGCACCATACCGTTGCGGCGACATTTCGATTCGCGTCGCACTCCTCTTCCACCTGCTGGGCCGAACTGACCCTTGCTGGTCAGCCGCCGCAGGTTTGGCTTCCCACCTTAAAGGCACCTCCTGCGATGCACCATCAGTATAGGATGGTCAGAGTTGAGCACATATCAAATGATGGTGTCAAGACCTCAATCGTAGTCACCTGGGAGGCCGAAAACAAACCGGGGTAGTTAGCCGTAATGGCGACTAGGGCATTGTCCATGCTAAGTTGGTGGAACACCCCGTCAATCAGCTCCACCTTTATCTCCGGATCCTCTTCGGAGGTTGGATCAAGGGATCGTTCTGGATCCTCGGGCTGTGGAGTTAGGTTTTGTATGCCCTCCACGTCTCGGCGCAGCTCCTGCGTCGAAATCACAAAGTAAGATACTTGACTTTGGAAGTATGGATCGGGTAGATAAACGTCCGCTTACCCAGCTCCGAGGGTTACTCATGGAGAATCCGTTCAATGGATTCGTGCGGAGAAAGTCCTCCTCCTCCCCCTTGTACAAGCCGAACAGGATCTTTGCCAGATCGGCTGCCGAGCCCGGCTGCCGAGCCCGACCCTCTGCGGCCATGACAGATGGCGTCGTCTTCCCCGTTGAAATCCCACATAGGGTGGCCTCTATATTGGAGTGGCTGCACCCCTCGCATAATGCACGTGGCCATGATTCCAATCATGGTCAATCCGGAGTGAGCCAGTAACGTAATCCGGCCCATCAGATAATGGACGCTCCCATCATCCTCCCGTTGAGGGCTCCGCGGGCGCCAACTCAGGCGCTTCTTCAAGGGAGCATTGCTGAACTCCGGGAGGCCGATCCGAACTGGATCTGGCAGAGGGGCGTCCTCCATGTAGAACCATTTCGAAGGCCAGTCTTCGGACGCCTTCTTCGGGGTGCCGGATAGATATCCGGTCCCGGCGATGCGCCATATTTCGGCTCCGCCCACTTGATATATCGACCCCTCATAAGAACAGGGTACGAGGCAAAACAATTCTTCCACAGCGCAAAATGGGGCTCGATGCCTAGGAACAGCTCACAAATTGCTACAAAGCCCGCGATGTGCAAAATGGAGGCAGATGTGAGGTGGTGAAGCTGGAGTCCGTAGAACTTCAGGAGCCCCCGGAGAAACGGATGTATGGGAAATCCGAGTCCCCTTATTATATAAGGGACGAAGCATACCCGCTCTCCTTTGGAAGGGTTGGGGACGCTCTCCGCCTGCTTTCCACCCTTGAAGGTGGCCAGTCCGGCTCGAACAGGAACCATGAAAGCTGGGGGAAGATATCCCTCGGTTTGGAGCACCACTAACTCGCTGTGTGGAACTGAGCATCTCCCCCAATCTCCTGGCTTAGGGCTGGGAGCGCGAGAGGAGGAGCCGCGTCGACTATCCATGATAGAATGGATTTTTGTCAGAGGCGCTTCGATGAGAACTTGCGGATGGAGGATGGTGTGAGCTGGATCTAGATCCTCGCCTCTCTTATAGATGGCTCGTTCGCACGGCTAGGGGGTAAAATTTAAAAATACCCTAGCTTTTCACATTCATACGACACGTGGAAGAAGGCCATTATTGGGCGTAGAAGCCAGGGAGCGCAACATTTATAAGGAAGCCGGACACTATTCGACAGGAACATGAAGTTTGAAGGAGAACCCGCCTTGCAACGCCGAAGACAATATACGTGCCGGACTCGTCGTCGCTGAAGCCCGGTTCGGGGGCTACTGAGGGAGTCCCGGACTAGGGGGTGTTCGGATAGCCGAACTATCATGGTCGGCCGGACTCCAAGACTATGAAGATACAAGATTGAAGACTTCGTCCCGTGTCCGGATGGGACTTTCCTTGGCGTGGAAGGCAAGCTTGGCGATACGGATATGTAGATCTCCTACCATTGTAACCGACTCTGTGTAACCCTAGCCCTCTCCGGTGTCTATATAAACCAGATGGCTTTAGTCCATAGGTCGAACAACAATCATACCATAGGCTAGCTTCTAGGGTTTAGCCTCCTTGATCTCGTGGTAGATCTACTCTTGTAACACACATTATCAATATTAATCAAGCAGGACGTAGGGTTTTACCTCCATCAAGAGGGCCCGAACCTGGGTAAAACATCGTGTCCCTTGTCTCCTGTTACCATCCGCCTAGACGCACAGTTCGGGACCCCCTACCCGAGATCTGCCGATTTTGACACCGACAGTTACCTTTATTATCATACTACTTTGCTACTAAATACTTTGCTACAGATACTAAGTTATCCAGGTGTGGTTGAATTGACAACTCAACTGCTATTACTCAAGAATATTCTTTGGCTCCCCTTGTGTCGAATCAATAAATTTGGATTCAATACTTTACCCTCAAAAGCTATTGCGATCCCCTACACTTGTGGGTTATCAAGACTAATTCTTGGCGTCGTTGCCGGGGAGCATAGCTCTATTCTCTGAGTCACTTGGGATTTATATCTGTTGATCACTATGAAGAACCTGAAAGACGCTAAAACCAAGATTTATCCCTCAACTACGAGGGGAGGTAAGGAACTGCCATCTAGCTCTGCACTAGAATCTCCTTCTGTTATGAGTAAGCTTGCAACACCTAAACCTGCTACCGCTATGAATTCTTATATGTCGCATGTTATTGATGATGCTACTTCTACTATGCATGATGAAACTACTTCTGTGCATGATACTACTTTGCCATTAGGTGAATTTCTTGATGAACAACTTGCTAGAGTTAGAGAGAATGAAATTATTGAAGATGCTATTATTAATGATAGTGATGATGAAAATTCTCCCAATGATTATGTATTGCTTGTTGTTCCTGAGGGTTATGTTATGAATGAAGAAGCTGCAAGAGCTATCTTTGCTTGCAATGATAGATATGATCTTAAGAAATTATTAGCTAAATGGAAGCAGCAGTCTCTTAATGCTAGAATGAAACCTGACCCTGCTTTTGTTACTTCACCTATCTGTGTTACTGACAAGGATTATGAATTCTCTGTTGATCCTGAGATTCTTACTCTAGTTGAATCTGATCCTATTTATGGCCTTGAATCTGAAACTGTTGTGGCACATCTTACCAAGTTGAATGATATAGCTACACTATTCACTCATGCTGAAAGATCTCGCTATTTTTATATCCTTAAGATTTTTCCGTTCTCGTTAAAGGGTGATGCTAAGACTTGGTATAATTCTCTTGCTCCTGGTTGCGTGCATAATCCCCAGGATATGATTTATTACTTCTCTGCTAAATATTTCCTTGCTCATAAGAAACAAGCTACCTTGCAGGAAATATATAATTTTGTGCAAATCAAAGAAGAGAGTCTCCCACAAGCTTGGGGGAGGCTTCTCCGGTTACTTAATGCTTTGCCTGATCATCCTCTCAATAAAAATGAAATACTTGATATCTTTTATAATGGACTAACCGATGCTTCCAAGGACTACTTGGATAGTTGTGCTGGTTGTGTTTTCAGGGAAAGAACAGTCGACGAAGCTGAATAACTATTGAATAATATGTTGAATAATGAAAATAATTGGACTCTTCCTGAGCCAATTCCTGAGGCAATTCCTGAACCAATTGAGCCAACTCCTGTGCCTATTCCTAAACCCACTCCGAAGAAGAGAGGTGTTCTATTTCTCAGTCCTGAAGATATGCAAGAGGCAAGGAAATCAATGAAAGAAAAAGGTATTAAAGCTGAAGATGTTAAGAATTTACCACCTATTGAAGAAATACATGGTCTTAATATACCGCCTGTTGACGAACCACATTGTCTTGATAATCCGACATAGGTAGTAAAGGTAAATTCTCTCTATAGATATGATAAAGTTGAAATCCCATCTACTAAATTTCATAGCCCTTGCTTAGATGAATTTGATGATTTTATGGCTAGACAAGAAAGTTTTACTGCTTATGTTGGTAGAGAGTTAAAGAATAATGCTTTCAAGATAGGACGCGTGAGCGATAATATGACTAGAGTTAAAGGTGAACTCCAACTCATTAGCAAATATGCGTCTATGGTTGCTACTCAAGCTGAGCAAGTACTTAAAGCTGAAAATGATTTGCTTAAGGAATTAAATAATAAAAATGACTTTGCTGTTAGAGTGGCTACTAGAACTGGTAGAATGACTCGGGAACCTTTGTATCCTGAAGGCCACCCTAAGAGAATCGAGCAAGATTCTCAGAGAAATAATTTAGAGGCACCTAGTTCTTCTAAAAAGAAGAAAAAGAAAAATGATAGGACTTCGCATGCTTCTAGTGAACCTACTATAGACACACCTGAGAATCCCAATGATATTTCTATCTCTAATGCTGAAACACAATCAGGTGATGAACATGAACCTAGTGATAATGTTAATGATAATGTTCATGTTGATCCTCAACCTAGCAAAAACAATGAAGTAGAGGTTGAACCTGCTGTTGATCTTGATAACCCACAATCAAAGAATCAACATTATGAAAAGAGAGATTTTGTTGCTAGGAAGCACGGTAGAGAAAGAGAACCATGGGTTCAGAAACCCATGCCCTTTCCTCCTAAACCATCCAAGACAAAGGATGATGAGGATTTTGAGCGCTTTGCTGAAATGATTAGACCTATTTTCTTATGTATGCGCTTAACTGATATGCTTAAAGTAAATCCTTATGCTAAGTATATGAAGGATATCATTACAAACAAAAGAAAGATACCGGAAGCTGAAATTTCCACCATGCTTGCTAATTACACCTTTAAGGGTGGAATACCAAAGAAACTTGGAGATCTAGGGGTACCGACTGTACCATGCTCCATTAAACGAAACTATGTTAGAACTGCTTTATGTGATCTTGGAGCCGGTGTTAGTGTTATGCCTCTCTCTTTATATCGTAGACTTGAATTGAATAAGTTGACACCTACTGAAATATCTTTGCAAATGGCTGATAAATCAACTGTTATACCTGTCGGTATTTGTGAGGATGTGCCTGTTGTGGTTGCAAATGTCACTATCTTAACGAACTTTGTTATTCTTGATATTCCTGAGGACGATAGTATGTCTATTATCCTTGGTAGACCCTTTTTTAATACTGTAGGGGCTGTTATTGATTGCAACAAAGGCAATGTCACTTTTCATGTTAATGGTAATGAGCATACGGTACACTTTCCGAGGAAACAATCTCAAGTTCATAGCATCAATTCTATTGGAAAAGTTCCAACTATCATTATTGGAGGTTTTGAATTTCCTCTCTCTACTGTGAAGAAAAAGTATGATATTCTTATTGTTGGGGATTTTCATATCCCCGTTGAGGTAACTTAGTGTTATTCGAAATTTCTCTGGTTCCGTGTTATTCGGAATGAGTTTGTTAACAAGACTTGATCAACCTTGTTAGTGGATTCATTTTGATGATCATGAGATGGATGAAACTAGAAGGCACAACCTTCTGTACCCTCTTTTTACTTTCTATTATTTAAAATAAATAAAGCAAAAATAGTATTCTCCGCCTATTTTCTGAATTTTCCGTGCAATAAAAAATATCCTGAAAATAAAAGTGCTCCAAATGCCCTGCAAATTTAGTATGATTTTTTATGGATTATTTGAGGATTTTAGGCACTGAAATCACTACAGGAGGGGCAAGCACCAGGCCACGAGAGTGGAGGGCACGCCCCCTCTCCCTGGGCGCACCCCCCTATCTCGTGGGCCCCTAGTAGCCCCCCTCCACTTATACCAGCACCCACACACTTCATCTTCTACCCAAAAAAATCCCCATCCATCTCAAGCACGAGTTCTAGCTCATTTTGCTGCGATTTTCGATCTCCTTGCTCAAAGCTCCATTCACAAAACTGCTTTGGCAGATTGTTGCTTGGTATGTGACTCCTCCATTGGTCCAATTAGTTTTTGTTCTAGTGCTATATTCATTGAATTTTTTTGCTGCTTAGGTGACCATGTTCTTGAGCTTGCATGTTAAATTTATGAGGTCCCAAGCATTCCTAATGCATGATATAGGCTCTAGGCACTTGTAGGAGTAGTTGCTACCAATCTTGTTTAATTTTATTCACTTTTATTTTGAAGTTACTAAAATTTCAGAAAATTTCAGAAAATGCTAAGGAAATTTTTTAGGGGCTCTTCTAGCCAAGGCTCTTAGGAAAAACAAGCCAAAGGGAAGGAAAAAGCCAAGTATAATCTTCCTCGCTTAGCGGAAGTGCGGTCGTGTGAATGGCCATGCAATGATTTCTTGAAAGAAGACGGAATTCATGAGGATTTTTATTCTTTGATCAATATTGCAGGCCTCACCGGTTTCATCAACGACCGGATTGATCAGTATCTCTTACTCACTAATACTTTCGTGCAAAAAATTTATTATTATCCTAAGAAGTCACCGCCTGCAGTATCATTTCATTTATATGATGAATTCAGAGAAATGTCTTTATGTAATTTTTGCGCGGTGTGTAGGATACCTTATGAGGGAGAATTAGAGGAACCCCATCGTAAAGATGTGATGGCTTTGTTAACACTATCGTTGTAGAGGAGTCAAAGAAGGGTTCCGAGGCAAAAGTCTCTAGCATACACTTTCCTGTTTTACGCTACTTTGCCATATTTGCTAGTAGATGCTTGATTGGTCGTGGAAATAGTGGAAACTTAAGTGTTCCTGATATTATCATTCTTCAACATGCCTTGCTTGGAGACAATACTTTTAGTATGGGTGCCGTCGTTGCTAAACGGCTAGCCCTGAATCGTACAAAAGGCCCCATATTTGGAGGTATCTATGCTGCACATCTTGCTAGGCATTTTCAGATACCCATTAGGCATCTTGACAAAGAGGAGACAACATTGCCTCCTCACATTTTAGATTACAAGAGCATGGTAGCACACAAGTTTATTGTCGACAACGAAGAGAGGATGCTCTTGTATAAACTTAGATTCAACAAGAAACACATTGAGATTATTATTTTGCCTGCGCCTCTGTTGTTTGATTTGCTTGTAGAAAAATTTCTCGTCACACCGGAAGCGGTGAACAATCATCGAGCCCAAGATTTTACTCCAGAAACTGAACCTGAGCCGGAACCTGAACTGGACCCTTATCGTGCATCATCTGTCCAGTGGGATCCGGAGATGACCAGCCAATGGTATCCTGATTACACCTCTCATTACACCGGGGAGAGTAGCGGCGGTCCTTGGTATTAGACCAACTTAGGCCAAAAGCCTAAGCTTGGGGGAGTACGTATTTCTCACCGACTGTACATTCATGATCACACACTAGTTGTTGGTGCTCATACTCTTTCATCGTATTATCCATGTTAGTTTAAAATTCCTTTTTCTAGTTTTCTTCTTGTGTGTTTGATAAACCTTGAGAAAAACCCAAAAAATTTAGTTAGTTTAATTTCCATGCTTGTAGTAGAAATTAAAATGAAAACCCAAAAAGATTTCTAGTTCTTCTTCTTTCTTGTTGGGAGCTTTCCCGTGTAAATAGTTTTATTTTCTTTTCTTTCCACTGGGGGTCGAGAAGACCATATTGAAAATGTTTAGTGGCTCTCATATGCATGATTGCTTATTTAACTTAGAGCCCATATTACTTTGTCTTCTCTCTTGAGTTGAATGCTTGCAGATTCCAGCTTAGTCCAATGCACGTGCACTCTTATTATTATACACATCGTCGGTCGTGCAAGTGAAAGGCAATAATGACGACATATGATGGACTTATTGGGATGAGAGGAGCTGGTATGAACTCGCCCTCTCTTGTTTTTGTAAACATGATGAGTTTATCATTCCCGAGTCAGCTTATTATGAAGTAAACATATTTGCAATGACATTTAGAGATTATAGTTGCTTGTGTCATGCTTGATTAGCTTTGAGTTATAATGGTTTACCTTGCGTGCCAACATGCTATTAGAATGATTATGATGTGGTATGATGGGATGGTATCCTCCTTTGAATGAATTGAGTGACTCGACTTGGCACATGTTCACGCATGTAGTTGAATCAAATCAACATAGCCTTCATGATATTTATGTTCATGGTGGATTATATCCTACTCATGCTTGTATTCGGTGTGAATTAATTTTAATGCATGTTTATGACTGTTGTCGCTCTCTTAGTTGGTCGCTTCCCAGTCTTTTGCTAGCCTTCACCTGTACTAAGAGGGAATACTGCTTGTGCATCCAAAATCCTTAAACCCCAAAGTTGTTCCATATGAGTCCACTATACCTTCCTATATGCGGTATTTACCTGCCGTTCCAAGTAAATTTGTATGTGCCAAACTCCAAACCTTCAAATGAAATTCTGTTTTGTATGCTCGAGCAGCTCATGTTACAACTAGGGCTGCCTATATCTTCCATGCTAGGTGGGTTATTCTCAAGAGGAGTGGACTCCGCTCCTCATTCACGAGAAAGGGTTGGTAACCGGGATGCCCAGTCCCGTGATCCAAAAAGTTCAAAGCAAATCAAAATAATTAAACAAAACTACCCTAGGGTTGTTGTTAGTTGGAGGCACTCTTCATTTCGAGCAAGCCATGGATTGATGCTTGTTGGTGGTTGGGGAGTATAAACCTTTACCATTCTGTTTGGAGGCTGCCTATAATGCATGTAGTATGGAAGATACAGCCATCTCATAGTTGTTGCATTGACAGCAAAAGTATGCCGCTCAAAATGTTATTCAATCTCTGTTTTAAAATCGAGCTCTGGCACCTCTACAAATCCATGCTTCCCTCTGCGAAGGGCCTATCTATTTACTTTTATGTTGAGTCATCACCCTTCTTATTAAAAACCACCCGCTGGAGAGCACACTGTCATTTGCATTCATCACTATTGGTTTATATTGGGTATGACTTGACTGGATCTCTTTTACCATGAATTACAATGTTTAGTCAGTCCTTGATCTTTAAAGGTGCTCTGCATTTATGTTTTGCGGTCTCAGAAAGGGCTAGCGAGATACCATTTTGTTATATCTTGTGATGATTGTTTTGAGAAAGTGTTGTCATCTAAGTTTTATTATTATGGCTCGCTAGCTGATTATGTTATTGATATGAGTAATTGTGAGACCTAAGTGCTATTATGAGTATGGTTAGTTCATAATATTTGCTGAAACCTGAATGCTGGCTTTGCATGTTTACAACAACAAGTGCAAACAGAGTTTGTAAAAGTTTTTTTATCACTTTCAGTCTATCGACTGAATTGCTTGAGGACAAGCAAAGGTTTAAGCTTGGGGGAGTTGACACATCTCCAACATATCTACTTTTCCAAACACTTTTGCCCTTATTTTGGACTCTAACTTGCATGATTTGAATGAAACTAAACCGGACTGACGTTGTTTTCAGCAGAACTGCCATGATGTTGTTTTATGTGTAGAAAAGAAAAGTTCTCGGAATGTCCTGAAAATCCATGGAGGCACTTTTTGGAATCAATAAGAATTTCTGGGCGAAAGAAATACACCAGGGGGCCCACACCCTGTCCATGAGATAGGGGGGCGCCCCCCCCCCTATAGGGCGCGCCCCTATCTCGTGGGCCCCCTGGACCTCCACCGACCTCAACTCCAACTCCATATATTCCGTCTCGGGAAGAAAAAAATAGAGAAAAAGTTTCATCGCGTTTTACGACATGGAGCCGCCGCCAAGCCCTAATCTCTCTCGGGAGGACTGATCTGGAGTCCGTTCGGGGCTCCAAAGAGGGGGATTCATTGCCGTCGTCATCATCAACCATCCTCCATCACCAATTCCATGATGCTCACTGCCGTGCGTGAGTAATTCCATCATAGGCTTGCTGCACGGTGATGGGTTGGATGAGATTTACCATGTAAGAAAGTTAGTTTTGTTAGGGTTTGATCCCTAGTATCCACTATGTTCTGACATTGATGTTGCTATGACTTTGCTATGCTTAATGCTTGTCACTAGGGCCCGAGTGCCATGATTTCAGATCTGAACCTATTATGTTTTCATGAATATATGTGTGTTCTTGATCCTATCTTGCAAGTCTATAGTCACCTATTATGTGTTATGATCCGACAACCCCGAAGTGACAATAATCGGGATACTTCTCGGTGATGACCGTAGTTTGAGGAGTTCATGTATTCACTATGTGCTAATGCTTTGTTCTGGTTCTCTATTAAAAGGAGGCCTTAATATCCCTTAGTTTCCACTAGGACTTCGCTGCCATGGGAGGGTAGGACAAAAGATGTCATGCAAGTTCTTTTCCATAAGCACGTATGACTATTTACGGAATACATGCCTACATTACATTGATGAACTGGAGCTAGTTCTGTGTCACCCTATGTTATAGCTATTACATGAGGAATCGCATCCGGCATAATTATCCATCACTAATCGATTGCCTACGAGCTTTTCACATATTGTTCTTCGCTTATTTACTTTTCCATTGCTGCTGTTACAACTACTACAAAAACCCAAGAACTGTTATATTTACTTTTGCCACCGTTACCTTTATTATCATACTACTTTGCTACTAAATACTTTGTTGCAGATACTAAGTTATCCAGGTGTGGTTGAATTGACAACTCAACTGCTAATACTCAAGAATATTCTTTGGCTCCCATTGTGTCGAATCAATAAATTTGGGTTGAATACTTTACCCTCGAAAGCTATTGTGACCCCCTGCACTTGTGGGTTATCAAAGGTCTCCTCGAGCTTAATGCTGAAGTGTCGATCTTCGTCCAGCTCAAGGAACCTATCGCACATACCTCGGTCGTCGTGGCACCAGTCGCACTCCCCCGGACGGTTTTCGTCGTCCGAGTACGTCATTTCCTATGTTCATAATTCAAATATTAAACTTGTACAATTAAATATATGTACTAAAAAACCTAAATTAGATCATTATTATTCATCACGGGTTGACTATCGGTCTGTCAAGCCTTTTCTTGAAAACTCTCAGCTCACGTGGTGTACATATTCGACCGTCGGTGATGGTAGCTCCTCCTTTCATTCCCGAGTGCATTACACCAAATTGTCTAGCACACGGGAATGAAGGAGAAGCTACCCCCAGGACAACAGTCGGGATTCTTCGTCCTCTCATACATAAATGGTTGGGGACTCTCCCTCATTGATTTCTCTCTGACATTTGCGACCGTCGGTGATGGTAGCTCCTCCTTTCGTTCCCGAGTGCATTACACCAAATTGTGTCTAGCACACTGGAACGAAGGAGAAGCTACCCCCACGACAAAAGTCGGGATTCTTCATCCTCTCATATATGGTGGAGACTCGACAGACTTAAAGTCAACCCGAGGACTCATATTGACATGGAAATTTGGCTGGTCTCACCTCGAGGTCGGAGGGGGTCGCTGATAGGGACGACGACATGGATGATGGAGGGCGCTCCTAGATTTCTGTAAAAACAAAAATCCTATAAGCTATCAAGTAATCAAATGCATATGCCTTGCATAGTTCTCTCCAATTTTAGCATTCAAAGTAGGAGTACTTTTCCAATTTGAGCATTCAATAAGCAAAACCAAATCGTAAAATAAAGTAGTATTCAAATTAGCATGCCTTCAATTATAAGGAAAACTACATCATCTCTTGTGTTCGTACATCGTCGAATATTACCACTAATATTCCTTGAATACTATCATAAATATAGCATCGCTAATACAGCTAGAACCGTAGCGCCCAAGGGTATCGTCGTGGGCGGTGGACACTATCGGTGTCAAAACCGGCGGATCTCGGGTAGGGGGTCCCGCACTAGTAGAAAAAAGACCTAATATGAGAAACATTAGTACCGGTTCGCATATGAGCCGGCACTAATGCGCCCATTAGTGCCGGTTCAAATGACTTGGCAGGAGGTGACCTTTAGTACCGGTTCTTTGGGAATCTTTAGTACCGGTTCGTGCCACGAACCGGTAGTAAAGATGCTGGTGCCCGGCCAGCACCTTTAGTACCGGTTCGTGACACGAACCGGTACTAAAGAGGTTGTGGCAGGCGCTATTTTTAGTCCCACCTCGCTCCCCTAACAAGAATTTGACCACCTTAAGTATGTTACTTCTCAAACTATCCCAAACATTTGGTCTTCATTGAACTCTATGTGTAGGATCTGTGGCTGCAATAGGAGTCTTCGCCGGTTCTTAAATCGGTGGTAGATTCCTATTGATGATTTAGATCTATACAAAAAGATCGTTGATGATCAATGTATTTTTTATATGTATTTCTATGTAGCAGTAGCGCATTTTGGCTGAAAGGCGGTACTGATCAATGTATTTTTTCTGCGTTCAGATGCACAATTTAAATATGTTATTTTTCAAACTATCACAAGCATTTGGTCTTCATTGAACTCTATATATAAAGAAGAGGAAGAAGAAGCAGAAGAGGAAGAGGAAGAAGAGGAGGAAGAAGGAGGAAGAAGAAGG